>NC_139556.1:15831767-15986767 GCF_965112155.1 Podarcis liolepis
CTGAGCCCATTTCATAGGTGGGGAACACTGTATTCTCTGAAAGTGAGTGGCCTGACAAGACCACAGAAGCCCATCATGGTCTCAAAGTATCTAAGGTGAGTACTCTTCCTTTTAGACCACATTAAGTCTCTTCATGTCCCATAAAAAGCACATAGATGAAAAACATGAATAGGAAAAATAATCACCTTCTCACTGTAATGTTTCATTCAGCATCTGTACGCAGCCTAAGACCGGAGCGACCATGAAGTGCTCAGCCTAGCCTACACCAGAGGGTTGTTGTGAGTATCAAGGATGGACAACAATGATAGCTGCTAAATTCATGTGTTTAAAGATACAAATGTTGAAAAATGGCCACCCCCCATTTTCTCTGTCTGTGGTACATGCACATGTTGCTCAGAGTCCCACATAGTCAAAATATCTCCCAGCCCTGCAGCTCTTAAAGAAATGAGCATTGCTTCCTAGATGGGAAATGGCAGACTTCGATGAATTTCACAATATCACATTTTGTGTGTGAAGGTCTTCAGTATCTACTATACAAATGATACATACGATTGGGTTTATTGTCGGCAATATGACGGTTTAGGTTTTGTAGGTCTGAAATGAACCCCCCCCCCATACCAAAATCCCTTAAGAGTTTTATATTTTGCAGATATTCTCTGGCTATTTTCTGAATAGCCACAGGTTACATCCATATTTTACAGCAAATGATATGCGTTTTAAATATTTGATATGAGTTGTTATTTGATGGCTGACATGTAATGGTATGTTTTTAGCTGACAGCGTTTGATAGGTGGCATGCAATGGAAATGTGATGTTTATGAACGTTCGGTACGAAAAGCCTGCCAAAATCCAGACAACTGAGAGGTGCCAACGAGTCTAAGGCTGCAATCCTGTACACATTTACCTGGAAATAAGGGTCACTGAACTCAAGTAGATGTGCATGTTTTTACTATAGGGCATTCAGATTGTGAGATAAAGTTGCCTTCAAATGTCTCAAATTTGGATGACAAAATAGGACTTTTTAGTGAATGTTCAATATATGTGAATATTGCTTTCGGCTTGAATGCTTTAGTGTTTTTCTGTTTGTGTGTGTGTCTGCTTTCTGTATTGCTTATGAAGACGCCCTAAGACAAATTCAAAGGGTTTGCCAAATTGATGGCGGTACCTTCATCCTTCAGATGACCATGTTGTTGGGCATAATATGACGCCCTTATGATGTCATCATCAGGCGACGGTTAGCGTGACGTGTATTAAGAAGAAACAAACAGCTTAGCAGGCTTGCAGGTGAAATACGCACCGTGGGTGCCATTAAACAGAACGCTGGACTGCCAGCCGGGAGAATCATCCTACCTCAACCGCGGATTCGCTTGGTGGCGTTGTGGAAAATATCTGTAAGACTCCGTCACCGCCATATAAAATAACGACAGTGACGCATTTTGCAGGGATGCAGGAAATGATGGGAATGATAGAAATGGTAAAAAAAACAACGCCGGCAGAATTGAAATCGTTCTAAAAAAGAGAGAGAGGGAAATAAGCCCTTCTAATAAATACACAGCTACCCTGTATGTGATTCAGGTCATGGGGGAAGAGGAAGTGAGACCCGGACTGGGAACGGTGGGAGGAAAGCCAGAGGTGTTCTCTGGCCAAGAGTTTCAATGCTTTGTGTGGGTTTCAGGAGGGGAGCTCCAGCCGGTGCAATGGGGGAGGGGAGGGGACAGGGAGGGATGTGTGTGGTGACACTTTCTACTCCCAGATGTGATGCCAGCAATAATTTCAATTTTATGCCTTTGTTATGGCTTTAATCACTTTCTTTATGCGTTTTGTTCCAGCGATCAGGGAGAGACACCTGATAGGCAAAAAGGATATCAGGGGAACAATTTTTATTTGGAATGTGGTGAGAAGTCTAATTAGAATTTGAATTCTGCTGAGCCTTGAAATGGTCGGTACTTTATCCTGATCGCCTTAGATATTGTTTCGAGTCAATCATCTGTCACAATGTGGCAACGCAGGAACAGAGCCTCTCCAGCCAACAGCAGGCTCCGCTCGGTGCTAAGGGGCCGTGGGGAGGGGGGGCACAGGGTGCGGAAGGCTGGCCGGCAGGGGCCTCCCCTCCACCAGTTCTGACCATGAGCTACACACACACACACACACACAGCCAAACAGGCAGCATCCCAGCTCAGCAAGCGGACAGCGGCTTCCTTCTCAGACCTCACTTAGCCGGACAAACATCACAGCTAAATGGACCACTCAGGGGTGGAATTTCCAGGAAGAAGCTGGGGTAGAGGCTTGTGCGCTCGGCTCACTGTCAGAGGCAGCCCTGAGGAGGCAGTATGGTGGTGGAAGCATAGTGACTTTGGAGAGGACCGTTGCAAAGATCTCCTTTGCACAAAGGTATACTTTGCCTCAGCCCAGTATACCTGAAGGAGCGTTTCCACCCCCATCGTTCTGGCCGGACGCTGAGGTCCAGCGCTGAGGGCCTTCTGGCGGTTCCCTCACTGCGAGAAGCCAAGTTACAGGGAACCAGGCAGAGGGCCTTCTCGGTAGTGGCGCCCGCCCTGTGGAACGCCCTCCCATCAGATGTCAAAGAGATAAACAACTACCTGACATTGAGAAGACATCTGAAGGCAGCCCTGTTCAGGGAAGTTTTTAATGTGTGACATTTTAATGTATTTTTAATCTTTGTTGGAAGCCGCCCAGAGTGGCTGGGGAGACCCAGCCAAATGGACGGGGTACAAATAATAAATTATCATTATCCACCCCTATCATTCTGCCCGGACACTGAGGTCCAGTGCCGAGGGCCTTCTGGCGGTTCCCTCGCTGCAAGAAGCCAAGTTACAGGGAACCAGGCAGAGGGCCTTCTTGGTAGTGGCACCCGCCCTGTGGAACGCACTCCCACCAGATGTCAAAAAGAAAAACAACTGCCAGACTTTTAGAAGACATCTGAAGGCAGCCTTGTTTAGGGAAGCTTTTAATGTTTAATAGACTATTGTATTTTAATATTCGGTCGGAAGCTGCCCAGAGTGGCTGGGGAAACCCAGCCAGATGGGCGGGGTACAAATAATTTATTATTATTATTATTATTATTATTATTATTATTATTATTATTATTACTACTACTACTAACTGCCTGTTGCAACTCCCCTTCCTTCTTTCTTTCCTACTACCATCCACATGGCCAACTTAGAAACCAATGTCCTGCTGTGCCAAACAGCCCGGCAGTGATACTGACACACTTATGGGACTGCTAAGGGGCTGATGGAAGAGGGGAGGGTGGTGCAGAGAGGATCGCCAATGTTCTGTTTCACAAGTCCTTGGGCGGAGCTGTGGGGCAGATACTTTGGCCACCTCATGAGAAGAGAAGACTCCCTGGAAAAGACCCTGATGTTGGGAAAGATGGAGGGCACAAGGAGAAGGGGACGACAGAGGACGAGATGGTTGGACAGTGTTCTCGAAGCTACCAGCATGAGATTGACTAAACTGCGGGAGGCAGTGGAAGACAGAAGTGCCTGGCGTGCTCTGGTCCATGGGGTCACGAAGAGTCGGACACGACTAAACAACAACAATAAGCAGGACCGGCGGATCAGGAGCATATCTGGGGATTTTTTTGAGTTGATAGCAAAACCTGATGGAAGCCTGAGAAGGGCAGGAATACAGCTTGGCTGCTTTAGTACCAGGGTCAAAACCAGCACTGAGGTTACGAAAGAAGCACCACCACCTTTCTCAGGCTGGCTCCAAAATCTTCACGATTTTTTTTCTTACATCCTGCTCGAAGGTGGGTTTATTGGTCGGATCGGTAAGCAGGTAAGAACTGTGAGGAAGGTGATCGTTAGTATGGAAATGCAGTTGCGCTACAACCCTTCCACAGTTCGCAAAGGAGTCTATGCCATTGCCCTCAAGATATTTCATGTCCTTCCCTTCAGACATTCTTAGGTGCTGGGGTCAGGAGAGGAGACCCTCCGTGGTTCCTCTGCCCTCAGCAGCTCAGGGTGGTAGTCACCTGGGACTTCTTGGTGGTGGCCCCTAAGTTGCAAAATTCCCTTTCTACAGCGGTGTCTCTGGTGCTTTCATTATATAGCTTCTGGCAAATGCTGAATCTCTTTGCCCTGGCTTTTGACACTTGAGGTGTATATTTTTTAGGGCAAGTTGTTTTAAAGCGCTGTTAATATCAGGTCTGGTCAAAGTGCTGGTTTTGACCTTTTAAAGCCCTTTGTGGCTTAGGGCCCTCGTACTTATGGGACCGCCTCTCCTGGTATGCTCCGCAGAGGACCTTAAGGTCCATGTATAATCCTAGTTTAGAGGTCCCGGGCCCTAAGAAAGTTAGATTGTCCTCCACCAGGGCCAGGGCCTTCTCAGTGATGGCTCCAACCTGATGGAATGCTCTGTCCCATGAGACCAAGGCCCTGCAGGATTTAACTTCCTTCCGCAGGGCCTGTAAGTCAGAGCTATTCCGCCTGGCTTTCAATTTGAACCTGGCCTGATCTTTTGTTCCCCTTCCTTCCCTCCCCCTCCCCTTTTTGTGAAGATTACCCGCTCTGGGATCCCACAGCTAATTCTCCCCTGGTCTCCTCGCTGTCCCAAATAGGACCAATTTAGCCAGCTAGCCCTGGTGATCATCTAATGTTTATTGGATGGATTTCCCCCCTTAATTGATTTTTTTATTTTATTGTTTTATTTATGCTTTATACCGTATTTTATGCTGGTTTTTTTGTAGCATCAATTAAGTGTTTTAAATTTGTTGTTAGCTGCCCTGAGCCCGGTTTCCTGAACCAGGAAGGGGCAGGGTATAAATAAAAAATTATTATTATTATTATTTTATTATTATGTTTTGTTTTATTTTTAATAATATTTTTTATTCAGTTTTTCAAATACAAATTTATACCACCATATCACATTTTATCACACATTGACAACCATATGTCAGGAGTGCTCTGATGGTGTTTCCTGCTTGGCAGGGGGTTGGACTCGATGGCCCTTGTGGTCTCTTCCAACTCTATGATTCTATGATTCTATGATTTTTCTTTTCTTCTTTTTTTTTTACTTCCCTCAGTTTCTCTGCCAATCTTCCGTTTAAATTGTATTGTTAACGCATTTCCCAATCTTAATATTGCCTTTATATATAACCTCCCCAATCTTATTCCCTTTTTTACAATATTCCTCGGTTTTTCACAGAACATCTTGAAAACCTACAAGCGTTGTCTGTTCTTCACATATACTTTTCAGATAATCTGTAAATTTTTCCCAGTCCTCGATGAACTTATGGTCTCGCAAATATTGAATCTTCCCTGTTAATTTGTCCAATTCTGCATAATCAGTCAGTTTCATTCTCCATTCTTCCACCTTTGGTAATTCTTCCTGTTTCCATTTTTGGGCCAGAAGTATTCTCGCTGCTGTTATTATTGTGTTTTAATGTTGTAACGCACCTTGGGACCTTAGAGTGAAAGGCCGCTAAATGCTATTCATAATACTACTATATCTCAGCTTAGCCTCCCTCACAGGGTTGTTGTATGGATAAAATAGGAACAGGAATGCACAGTACCTTCAGCATTTTGGAGGAAAGGCAGGATGTACCGTATTTTTCGCTCTATAAGACGCACCAGACCACAAGACGCACCTAGTTTTTGGAGGAGAAAACAAGAAAAAAAATATTCTGAATCCCAGAAGCCAGAACAGCAAGAGGGATCGCTGTGCAGTGAAAGCAGCAATCCCTCTTGCTGTTCTGGCTTCTGGGATAGCTGCGCAGCCTGCATTCGCTCCATAAGACGCACACACATTTCCCCTTACTTTTTAGGAGGGGAAAAGTGAGTCTTATACATCAAAAAATACGGTAAATAAGAAAAAAGTTGGGATGACTTAGGTTTTTACGAGCAGATCTGAGAGCAAAAATAAGTGCGGGGGGGGGGGGGGAGACAGGCCAGGACAGCCTTGGCTCCTTTACACCTCAAATATTCTGGATTCCATAGGATCGTGAACAAAATGCAGGCAAATAAATAACAATTCCCAGGTTCTTCTGCCGTAAAATGTGCGCGGCATGAGATATCGGCTCCAGTTCAGTCATTACTAATGCACGGTGCACAATCAGTCAAATGAATGTGAAATAGCTCCGTTTCATTGCAGTGTGGCATACACACTGGTGGGCTTCTGCAATTCAGATCATTTGCAGGGGGGGAAATGCAGATGTTTATCCACTTCTTTTATGGGGAGACTGCCATTTCCCAGCACCGAGTCCGAAGCTGTCCAGTTTTGTTGCTGGGGATATGCTATCCCTCCCTGAAGCATGCCATGATTACCAATTTAAGTGCCAGTGCCACCCCCCCCCCTTTTTACGATACAGAACTTGACCAGATTGGCAGCTGACATTTACTTCAGCTCTGGAGATGAGGCAACGTCCTCTGCTGTGCCAGAGGACAGGGGACCATCTTAGCAATATTGTTGTTGTTGTTTAGTCGTGTCCGCCTCTTCGTGACCCCCTGGACCAGAGCACGCCATGCACTCCTGTCTTCCACTGCCTCCTGCAGTTGGGTCAAACTCATGCTGGTAGCTTTGAGAACACTATCCAACCATCTCATCCTCTGTCATCCCCTTCTCCTTGTGCCCTCCATCTTTCCCAACATCAGGGTCTTTTCCAGGGAGTCTTCTCTTCTCATGAGGTGGCCAAAGTATTGGAGCCTCAGCTTCAGGATCTGTCCTTCCAGTGAGGACTCAGGGCTGATTTCCTTCAGAATGGATAGGTTTGATCTTCTTGCAGTCCATGGGACTCTCAAGAGTCTCCTCCAGCACTAGAATTCAAAAGCATCAATTCTTCGGTGATCAGCCTTCTTTATGGTCCACTTGTAAAAAAACAACCAGAAGCCCTTTTACTTGGTATTGTAGGTACAGAGATTCACAAGTGTGATAAAAAAGTGTTTTTATATGTGACAGCTGCAGCAAGAATACTATTAGCCCAACGATGGAAGCAGGAAGAATTACCAACAAAAGAGGAGTGGCAGATGAAATTGATGGATTATGCTGAGTTGGTGAAATTAACTGGGAAAATTCGGAACCAGCAAGACCAGACTTTCCTGAAGGATTGGAAGAAATTCACCATATATTTGAAAGACAATTGTGATCCATTGACATGCCTTATCAATTCAAGTATCCTCTCCACAGACATGTTGTGGGTAGAATAAAAGTATTTTCTGTCTCATTTATAAAGGAAGAGGAAGGAAGGTAAAAAGTGTCTATTCCTGAAATGTCATTAATTGCCCTTCTGTGGTGAGTAAAGCATTCCAATAGAGGCAGATTCCAAATATTATTTCAGCAATTGTTTCCAGTATTGGCCTATTGTTAAGTGGCCAGCTGATTCTAGGGGGAGGGGGCGGAATACCAAATCTCTACATTTAAGGTTATTGCCTAAATTTGAGTCTAATGATAACAAGGCCAGAGCCAAATTGGATGGAAGGGATTGCGGCGTAATATTGGAAATAATGTGAAACACCTTTTGAGTGAACACTAGTCCCTCATAGGGAAACTGCTGCAGCTGGCTGGGGCTGGATCTAGACACATTTAAAAAAAAAAAGATTCAGGAAAACGCATTATTAACCTCATAATGGGAAACCACGTTGATGAAAGATGGAACTCTACAGCGCCAACTAGTGTCACAATATTATAACGCATTTAAAACGCTTTTTCTTTACTAATGTAGCTGAATCTAGGGCAAACACCAACCAGCCCTGACTTTGCGCTGGGTTTCCGTGTTGGCTCTTGCAGCAGATAAGGAAAGGGCCCTCTGTCCACTGAATCTGTATTTGGGCTGTAAGTTTCTATCTGTACTCACAGCACCTATCAATGTAAGGACTCAGCTACATTAGTAAAAAAAGGGGGGGTTGAATGTGTTATAAACATGCAACACAAGATGGCACTGTAGAGCACAAAACTTTTCTATGTGATTTTACATAGAGTTTTTTCCTTTTGTTATAATTTAATTTATGGCTTATTTACAGCGGTTTTTCTCTCTGTGTGTAGATCTACTCTAAGAGAGGTCAATCCAAACAGCATGTTTGAAAATGGTGGGTGACACACACTGCCTTCTCATGAGGAAAAGTCCCACTTTATCATACCCTCCAACATTTCTCTGGTGAAAATAGAGACGTTCTATTCCATAATAATAATAATAACAATAACAATAATTTGATTATTTATACCCCGAACGTCTGACTGAATTGCCCCAGCCACTCTGGGCGGCTTCCAACATATAAAATAATAACAGTAAAACATCAAACATTGAAAAACTTCCCTACACAGTAGAACCTCTACTTACAACCACCTCTACTTGGACCTGACCCAAGTTGCGACCGCGGCAAACCCGGTAGTAAATACCGGGTTTGTCGCCATTCGCACACGCACGGAAGCGGCTTTTGCTGTTTGCGCACGTGCAGAAGCAGCTGCCGCCATCTGCACATGTGCAGAAGTGCATTGCTGCCGAGTGCGCACAATGGCGCTTCTACCAGCGACTCGGATCAACTTACCGACTGACCTCAAGAACTGATTAGTTCTGTAAGTAGAGGTTCCACTGAACAAGGCTGCCTTCAGATGTCTTCTAAAGGTTATCTCCTTGCCTCGGGGGTCGCATAACTCCATGCCCTCCAACATTTCTCCGATGAAAATAGGGACGTCCTAAGGGAAAGCGGGACATTCTGGGATCAAATCATAATCCAGGAGAGCTTCTGTAAATCTGGGACTGTCCCCGGAAAATAGGGAAACTTGGAGAGTCTGTAATCTCACCTTAGTTCATATCGAGGTCGGAGGACACAGCGATCACATATATCGAGACCTGTTTTTGACTACACATTCCAACATCTTACGACCCATGAAAATGTAATAAATGTGCCTGATTTAGAGAGGCAGCCTGCTGGACGAGGCAAATGGGTTCAAAAATCATAGGTTTTCTATCAGAAACTGACACATTGAGGTGGAAATATTGGCACTTTCAGACTAGCAACCCCGTAGGTTTTTGGCCTTGATGTGCAGTTTGAGGCTTGGTTCATTTGCTTGAACAGGATCTTCCAGGAAGTACGTCAAAGAAAGTCTGATTCAGTGGAAGGGGAGCTTCGGTGAGCAGTGTCCTTGGCCCCTCCCCTTTCTATTATATCTCTCCATACCACCATCTCCGATTCCAGCATGCTGCCACTGGTTATGACATCTGCAATTCAGATCTGCAACCTTTCCTTTGTGTTTGCTCAGATGGAAAGTGTTGCAGCCTCAGTTATGTGGGATGTAAACACAGGAGCAGTCAATGACAACATTCCTAAAGTGTACATGTTACAACATGGGGAGGGATGTCTGTCCAGCAAGCAGGTAAACTTCCTGGGGACGGACTTCCTCCGCATGTGACCAGAGGTGGGTGTGGCCTCACCTGTGCAGGTAATGACAAAAGCACAGGGCAGGCAGCCATCTCTCTCTCTCTCTGCCATTTTCCTTCGATGAGGAAGCATCTAAAAATGCTCTCTTGGCTCTCAGCCAAGAGAGGAGATAAGGTCTATCTTACAACAAGATAGATTCTAAATATATGTAACCTTTTTAAGCCTGTCTGCTGTCTGGGATCATATTGTGAACAGATCGTGAGTAAACGCTTTTATACTTTTATAAAGACTGTGTTGTGTCTTGTATTTTAAGAGGGAACAAAGGGGAAATTACCAGAGTAATTATTATAGAGGTTCTAGTGAACCTGTGCACACGTTACCGTTGCGAGCTTAAAGGGGAATGTCTATAAACTCTGCTGATATTTTGGGAACTTGTTAGCACAAGTTGGATAAGGATATAATTAGTCAATATATCCTCCCCTGCACCCCAGAACATTCCCACAAGTTCCCCATCAGTAAAACAGGAATAATGAAAACAACATACCCTCTGAGGTGGTTGTGATATTGCAGTTTATGTTTACCACGTGCATCGTCTAGTTGCAAAATACATCAGAGAGATGCTGGAGGCACTGCATTAAGAAAAGGAAATGAAGTGTCATGGAGGGTAGGGTTGTCATATGCCCAGAATTTTCCAGATATAGCCAGTATTCAGCCCTCATAAACGGCATCTGGTTGGACAACACTGAAATGTCCTGGAAAATTCGGACGTATGACTTGCCCATGTTGAAAGTGTAAAGGTAAAGGGTAAAGGGACCCCTGACCATTAGGTCCAGTCGTGGCCGACTCTGGGGTTGCGACGCTCATCTCACTTTATTGGCCGAGGGAGCCGGCGTACAGCTTCCGGGTTATGTGGCCAGCATGACTAAACCGCTTCTGGCAAACCAGAGCAGCGCACGGAAACACCGTTTACCTTCCCACTGGAACGGTACCGATTTATCTACTTGCACTTTGACATGCTTTTGAACTGCTAGGTTGGCAGGAGCAGGGACCAAGCAACGGGAGCTCACCCTGTCGCAGGGATTCGAACCGCCGGCCTTCTGATCAGCAAGTCCTAGACTCTGTGGCAAATTTTTAAAAATGCAGTATAAACACCAACAAGTGGGAAACGCTTGCCTGTGAGCGCTCCAATTGGAAAGCAGCCTTTACCAAAGGTGCTATGGGCTTTGAAGACACTCAAACTCAGGACGAAAGGGAGAAATGGGCTAGGACAGGGGTCTGCAACCTTTAAGACAAAAAGAGCCACTTGGACCCATTTCCGAAGAAAACAACAACTGGGAGCCACAAAACCGGGAAGGTGACGTCGGGACGGTGCGTGACTAACGCACGCACCGCCCCCATGCGATGTCATAGCCAGTACAGCGCCCGCCACAGTGGGGAGTGTAAGGGCACACAATGCACCTCCTCCCCCCGCTAGTATCTGCCCCGGAGCCGCGGCAAAGGTGTAAAAGAGCCACATGCAGCTCCGGAGCCGCGGGTTGCAGACCCCTGGGCTAGGAGGAAGGCACACTTGGCAAATTCACACCGTGATCAACTCCTGCCCAGAAACCAATGTCCCCACTATGGAAGGACATGTGGATTCAGAACAGGCCTCCACAGTCACTTACGGACTCATTGTTAAAACCGTGTTTATGGAAGACAATCTTACTCGGCTACGAGAGATCGCAGAAGAAGAAGAAGAAGAAGAAGAAGAAGAAGAAGAAGAAGAAGAAGAAGAAGAAGAAGAAGAAGAAGAAGAAGAGGAAGAAGAAGGCGGCAGTAGCTGTTCAGCCCATCCTCATCAGAGAAATTGGAAATAACTGGAAAAAACAGAGACAACTGCTTTGCTGATCTCAGGGAACTGCATTAGCTTGGACTGTTTATGCTGGTCTTGGCAATAATGTGAAATTCAATTAATTCACAGAGACACAAACAACTTTGGCCCAAAGTACCTCAAGGACCTGGTTCCTTATACTGTTGGTTCCCCACACCCGTTGAGTTCAGTTGGCCTTCACTAGAGACCGAGGCTTTTAGCATGTCAGGATCTGCCCTGTGGGACTCCTTGCAAATAGAAGTTCAACAGAAACCACCCCTGCCTTCTTTTCAGATGCCTTCTGAAAAGTGTACCATACAGACAGACCTTCACAATATGAATTTATCATTCTAAGTAGCCGGCATCTACTGATGTTTTGTTGATGTTTTTCCAGGGACGTTTTGTAGGTATTTATGGGTTGGTTTTTATTAAATTCCATATGTCGTCAGCTGCCTTGATACACTCGATGAATGTGCAAGTTTTACATATTTAAAGAAATGAGCTTCCATTTTATGTCACTTCCCCCCCCTTTTTCCCCATAAAAGCTTTCAAAGTGGCACACCAAAAGTTGAAATAAAGGTGGAGTCTGTGGCCATCGCATCCTACGTTTGACTGTCCAGGCAATATCTGGAGGCAGAAGCAGATCAAAAGCCGTGAGCTGGGAAGTCTTCACAGATGCAGACTGTTGTCAGTCAAGGCACAATTGCATTAGAGCCACCTTGTGACTGATGTGGAGACATGTTAACCCCTCACCCGTTCCTTCCTAATCAGTGCAACTTGAGAAGCTGTGTGGGTAGTTGTTTTCCTGCCCCTCCCCAAAAAACTCACACTTTTGTTGATTGATATTGCTGGGGGCAACAGGGCAACAGACTAAATTTCATGGTCTTTGGGCTCTCTTTGGGCTCCTCTCAACCATAAATCTGCTCTGGATCTACACAGTCTTCCTCTACTCTCTCCCCCCCCCCAACCTTTGGTTTAGCTTGCCTTGAAATAGTCTTCCAAAGCTGAGACAGCTGTCTTTTGCTTGTTTTAGTTACACTTGGGGAGGTGTGAGGAGCTATCTTCTTGAATTAAAGAGAACTCAAGAAAACGCAGTTCAGAAAACCCTGCAAATAAGGGTTTATTAATTCAGAATTAAGATTAGGAAACAGACTAAGATGCAGCAATCCATGAATTGCTTGCTAAGCAACTTGATGATGTCAATATTTTTCGTAAGGCTCATGTTTTGTAGCAAATTATACCCCTTTCTGCCTGCACAAAGTTTTCCCTAATAGAGAAGCACACTCCAAGTGGATGAGAATATTTAGTTGGAATCTCCTTTCCTGTAGTTTGAAGGCGTTGGTTTGAGCCCTACCCTCAAACTCGGCCTCCCACACTGCCTTTCTATCTAAGCTCAGAGACTCCTTTCTCTAGCTCCAAATATCTTCCTCAGAGTGGGTGTTACACACGCAGACCAGAACCAACTCACCAGCTCTCCCTCCCAAAACCACCTGAGCGCTCTCTCATAAATGGCTCCTTTTATATCCCCTCCCAAAGTGCTGGCTCCACCCCCTCTGACTAGCTGTCTTGGTGGCCAATCACAGAGAGTCTCCAGCCCTCTGGTGGAATTCTGAGGCACTGCACCACAAGGCTCTGCTCTAGCTCAGCTGTCCGTAACACGGGACCACCAAGAGGACACCCTTTGCTGATCTTAGCACCCATGAGGGTCTCTAAGGAAGGAGATGGTCTGCCAGATACTTGGGGGCTGCATCTACTGAGATGGGCATCCCATTGATTTCAGGAAGACTTGCCTCCAAGTAAATGGGTGTAGGAGTGCAGCCCGAAGCATCAGACAATTCCAACGTTCCTTCTATCAATGGACTTATGGGAATTTGTTATATTCCTCCTGATTTCAAGAAAAAACAAACCTTGTCTGACATCACCATCAGAGACTCTGAGATACCTGATTAGGTACAATGTAGGGGCTGAGGAGGAATGTGGGGGGATGTGGTCAGTTCAGATTCCAGTGTGAATCAAACTAATTCGCATTTTCCAAAACAATACCCTTGTAATCCCTAGAAACTCACACTTCTCTGGATTTTGTGATACAGTTCTCCACCCAAATAATGCGTACATAAATTTGTATAAAGATGCATGCATTAGCGAATATGACATATAAAATTATATTAGGGGAAATTGCTTGCAAAATGTGTATGTTAGAGAAAATTGCATACAAATATGTCAGGGCTGGATTTAGGTTGGATGAGGCCCTAAGCTACTGAAGGTAATGAGGCCCTTTATATGTCTAGCTGTCCTTTGTCAACAACAAACAATCGCTGGTTTTTGTGTTGAATATATATATGGTAATTTATGGACCTAATAGGTATCTAAAGCCATTTGCACAGGTTGCCATGCAACCATCCATGTAGAATGTAGGCACCCTATATATAGAAATGAGCAAACCAGTGATATTTTAGGGAGCAGACTGGCAGGCAGGGCCCATTATTTACATCACAGGAGCCTACACAACACAAAACACTGTTGCTGTATGTAGGTTTTATTTTATTTGTTTTTATCTTATATTTTGGAAATGTACATTCAGGTTTTTTTCCTTCAAAATTTTTTGGGGCCCCCAAGAGAGTGGGGCCCCTAAGCTGTAGTTTGTTTAGCTTATACATAAATCCGCCACTGAAATATGTGTATATTATAAAAAACAGGTCCTGCAATGCTGTTTTTTTTGGTGAGAACATTTTTGTAAGCAAGCAAACAAATCACAAACTGACTTGGAAATGAACTATACTGAAGTTTGGAAAAACAAGACGCTGAAATTGCCAGGTGCGTTTTAACTCTCCTCTTGAGTAATCCCATTGAATTCTGTGGCAGTCTGCTTCAAGTGTCATATCAGCCAAACCATGCACAAGAAGATTATTGGGGTGTGGTGGTGAATGGCAAAACTGGGGCACAAGAATCGTTCTCTTCCACCTATCAACCGCCCCTCCCTTTCGCTGTACATTGGTACCTCGGGTTAAGTACTTAATTCATTCCGGAGGTCTGTACTTAACCTGAAACTGTTCTTAACCTGAGGTACCACTTTAGCTAATGGGACCTCCTGCTGCTGCCACACTGCCGGAGCACGATTTCTGTGCTCATCCTGAAGCCAAGTTCTTAACTTGAAGCACTATTTCTGGGTTAGCGGAGTCTGTAACCTGAAGCGTATGTAACCTGAAGCATATGTAACCCGAGGTACCACTGTACTTTTCTTTGTTGTGGGTTTTCGTAACACCTTGTGCGGCCCATACCTGCGTCGGTTGCCTACCTGCCTTTCCACCTTCCCAGTCCCGGTGCGGAATGCTTCCAGTTCCACATCTCTCCTGCCGGCTTCCCTTCGACTTCCTTCCAGATTCGTGCCATAAGTTTAATTGGAAACCCCAAGGCTGACTTGGAGGAGAGGCAGCTAGGAAGAGGCTGTGTCTGCTGACACCATGATCGATTACCTGGAACTCCACCTGACACTGAAATTAGGGTTTTTTAATGATAGGCCGACTCTCCCTGGATGTGAAATTCAAATGCTCTCCAATGCTTCCCTGCGACCATCAGTCGCTGCACGCAGTGGTAGACACCACACGCAGGTGCTTTATCTCTGTCAACGCTGAAAGGACATTGTTATTACCAACAACTCTTTGTATTAACCAGTCTCTCTACCTAATAGACAACACTTTATGTTCTGCACCGTTACCCAGTCAGGGCTGCCATGCGCCTGAGAGACACACGCTCCCTCAAAACTCCCCCAGGCAACAACGACAACAACGACAACAACAACAAAAAGCCGCCTTAGTGCTTAAAAACCAGAGTGTGTAAGTGGGACACAGACCAAATGTACCAACTTCCCCCTCAAACCTAAATATAACTACAGCTGAGGAGAAGGGGGGGGGACAGTGGTTCATGTTTTGCTTCGAACATATAGGAGAAATGTTTTGGGGGAGATGGGCTCCATTTAAAGAAGGGGGGAATCTGAGGAGAGAGAGCCAAACATCTGAACGAGGATATTCAGACTGAAACACACCCACCCTCCAAGAAAATGAATTTCTTGATTTCTGCGCCACCGAAGACAAGTGGCTTTTCGATGAATGTATGCTGCATAGAATTCCTGATTTATTACCACTAAATATTAGACAGCAGGCAGGAGCGGTAGCAGGAAAATCAGTGCCAGGGGAGGCGTGGGCACATCTGACCTTTTGGGGTGCTTGGAGCTGAGTTCGGGAGCCAGGAACTGGCACTGAGTCAAGAAGCAAACCTCACCCCTTTCAGGGACTTGGCTATATCCAGATGTTTTGGCAGACTCTTCCAAGGCGGACGTTGCTTTTTGGAGGGGAGGCCTGTCACAGGTGGTGGGGAATCCTGACGGGGAGGTCAAAAGGGATCACGGTGGTACAGGTGCTTCGTTTTTTGCCCAAGGTTTGGGCTACAGTGAGAGAGCCATTATACTGGCGATTTAAAAAGTGGGTGCGATTGGGTGTTTTTAAATAATATAATAATAATAATTTATTATACCCCGCGCATCTGGCCAGGCCTCCCCAACCACTCTGGAGGGTTTCCCACAGTATATTGAAAACACAATAAATCATCATACATTAAAAACTTCAGTAAACAGGGCTGCCTTCAGATGTCTTCTAAAAGTCAGATAGTTATTTATTTCCTTGACATCTGATGGGAGGGTGTTCCACAGGGCGGGCACCACTACTGAGAAGACCCTGTGCCGGTTCCCTGTAGCTTCAGTTCTCACAGTGAGGGAACCACCAGAAGGCCCTCAGAGCTAGACCCCAGCGTCCTGGCTAAATGATGGGGTGGAGACCCTCCTTCAGGTATACTGGGCTGTGGTAAGAGAGCAATCTAGCGAGTTGGAGGCGATAGATACTGCTCGGCTCTTACGTAATTCTCTTTTAGCTTACTTTTCATGCAATTGCCACTGCATTTTGACTATAAAAATATGTGTATTTTTCCGAATTTCAGTTCCCTCTAACCCCACTGTTTATGAATTTCTCTCTCCCCTGTCAGCAAACACACACATCTCGTGGGAATGTCCAGGGATGCAGGAGAGGATATATTGTCTGATTATATCCTTATCCAACTTGTGTTAACAAGTTCCACAATTTCAGCAGAGTAACATTCCCCTTTATTTTAAGCTTTGCAACGGATGCATTTGCTCAGGCTCGCTAAAGCCTCTATAATAACTGTTCTGGTATTTCCCCCTTATTCCCTCATAAAATATAAGAGACGACACAGTCTTTTACAAAAGTATAAAAAGAGTTTACTCACATTCTGTTCACAATCAGATCCCAGAAGGCAGACTTACCGTATTTTTCGCTCTATAACACGCACCTGACCATAACACGCACATAGTTTTTAGAGGAGGAAAACAAGAAAAAAATATTCTAAACAAAACAGTGGATGTATGATTTTTGTGGTTCATGCTGTGGCCACAGACATGTGATCTGACGGTGAGTTTGGGGTAGCCCAATGCAAAAATCCTGAGGATCCATGTGGGTCCACGCTTTGTAACCACGTTTTTGCCCCATTGCGGCCCCATGAAACAGTGGGTGCGTGTGTGTTTTTTGTGCAGGCTGTAGCCATGGACATGCTATGTGATCTGATGGTGAATTTGGGGTGACCCAGTGCAAAAATCCTGAGGATCCATGTGGATCCGTGCTTTGTAACCACGTTTTAAGTGGGGAGGGAAGGAAAAGCACTCAAGGGACAAGGAGCACACGTGGGGGGGGGTGGAGAAGGGTGCTGCTAATAATGCAGGAGAGGCTCCTCTCCGGCTTTGCTCCTTTAGAACAAGCAGGCTCTGCATCTCTCCCTCCTCCCCAGCAAGGAAACCACGATAGTAACCACTCTGAGACAAATCAAGAAAAAGTGCGACCAACACTCTCCCCCAACAAGCACAGTGAGGTCAACACACACACACACAGAGAGAGAGAGAGAGAGAGAGAGAGAGAGAGAGAGAACTGGCCCTAAAGTTGCAGGGCGCTGGAAGTCGCAGGGGCGCTGGGGGAGTGAATGGGAAGCAAGAGAAGGAGAACGATCCCTCACACACACACAGACACACAGAGTGTCAATTCTAAAGTCGCAGGGGCGCTGGGGGAGTGAATGGGAAGCAAGAGGAAAAGGAGCCCTCACACACAGAGAGACACACAGTGTGGATTCTAAAGTCGCAGGAAGAGTGAATGGGAAGCAAATCACACACAGAGAGACACACAGAGTGTGGATTCTAACGTCGGGAGAGTGAAGGGGAAGCAAGAGGAGAAGCAGCCCTCACGCACACACAGACACACAGAGTGTGGATTCTAACGTCGGGAGAGTGAAGGGGAAGCAAGAGGAGAAGCAGCCCTCACGCACACACAGACACACAGAGTGTGGATTCTAACGTCGGGAGAGTGAAGGGGAAGCAAGAGGAGAAGCAGCCCTCACGCACACACAGACACACAGAGTGTGGATTCTAACGTCGGGAGAGTGAAGGGGAAGCAAGAGGAGAAGCAGCCCTCACGCACACACAGACACACAGAGTGTGGATTCTAACGTCGGGAGAGTGAAGGGGAAGCAAGAGGAGAAGCAGCCCTCACGCACACACAGACACACAGAGTGTGGATTCTAACGTCGGGAGAGTGAAGGGGAAGCAAGAGGAGAAGCAGCCCTCACGCACACACAGACACACAGAGTGTGGATTCTAACGTCGCAGGGGCGCAGGGAGAGTGAAGGGGAAGCAGGAGGAGGAGAAGGATAGCTCAAGCACACACACACACACAGCCCCTACAGTGCCTAATCCAAAATCGGACAGCAAAAAACTGCAGGCAGGGACAGAGAGCACGGGGTTGTTTTAAAGCAGCCAACTCCCGCTCTGCTTCTCTCCCTCCTTCCCGGCTCCGCTAGCTGACAGGAGCCGCTTACACCCGCTTTGCTGTTTCAAAGCGAGCCACGGACTGCTCACGACTGCAGCAGATTCCCCCGCCATCTGTAGGCATTCGCTCCATAACACGCACAGACATTTCCCCTTACTTTCTAGGAGGAAAAATCTGCGTGTTATGGAGCGAAATTTACGGTAGCTTAATGAAGTAACATACACTTGGAAACTATCTCATAAGAAGACAGTCCCTTTGTCCTCTCTTTGCTGGAAGCCAAGAGGGCATCTTTGGCTTAGTAGATGTTGTTTCTTCGATGCATGTGGAGAAACAGAGAGAGATGGCTGCCCTGCCCTGTGCTTTTGTCATTACCTGCACAGGTGAGGCCACACCCACCTCCAGTCACATGCAGAGGAAGTCTGCCCCAGCCCAGAAGGAAACAGGAAGTTTGCCTGCTGACTGGACAAACATCCCTCCCCATGTGTAAACATGTTTACTCTAGGAATGTTGTACAGTGGTGCCTCGCAAGACGAAAAGAATCCGTTCTGTGATTCTCTTCGTCTAGCGGTTTTTTTCGTCTTGCGAAGCAAGCCCATTGAAGGATTAGCGGATTAGCGCTATTAGCGCTATTAGCGCTATTAGCGCTATTAGCGCTATTAGAGGCTTTTAGAGGCTTTTAGCGGCTTATCTGCTGATCAGATCAGCTGATAAGCGGCTTAGCGCTATTAGCGTTATTAGCGCCTTATCTGCTGATCGGATCAGCTGATAAGCGGCTTGGCGCTATTAGCGCTATTAGCGGCTTATCTGCTGATCAGATCAGCTGATAAGCGGCTTAGCGCTTTTAGCGGCTTTTAGCTGCTTTTAGCGGCTTATCTGCTGATTGGATCAGCTGATAAGTGGCTTAGCGGCTTAGAAAAAGGGGGGGAAAGGGAAAAAACCAGCAGGAACTCGCAAGACATTGTCGTCTTGCGAAGCAAGCCCATAGGAGATTCGTTTTGCGAAGCACCTCCAAAACGGAAAACTCTTTCGTCTAGCGAGTTTTCTGTCTTGCGAGGCATTCGTCTTGCGGGGCACCACTGTACTTGACTGCTCTTGTGTTTCACATCCTACACATCTCAGGTAATGTTTCATGCATGCGATGAAGTAGATGGCAACCCATGAAAGCTTGTGCCATAATAAATTTGCTAGCTTTTAAGATACCACAAGAATCTCTGTGGTTGGCTTCTGCCCCTCTTGTTCTTATTGTTTTGCATCAGACTGACATGACTACACACCCTGGAAATTCAAACAAAAATACACCAGCACAACTGAATTTAAGCAACCATGTACTGCACAACCACATAAGCACAGCAAGAACCACAAATGACAGAAAACAGTCTTTCCACCAAAATCTCAGAGTCACCATCCCAGAAAGCTGAAATGTACAGATTTATAAACCTCAGCAAATATAAACTCTGGCGTATCGGGACAGGAAGAGAATTCCAGAGCCTCGGAGCTATTACTGAGAAAGTCATATTCTTAAATCTCATGCATTTCATTTCCTTTAGAGAGGTGATTTTGAGCAACGGCAGAGGGGGGGGTTGTACATTCTGTGGCAGCAAAACCCACGGACAGCCAGGTTTGCCTAGTCGTTGGGGGATGATGGCAAGAAACAAGAGTGATGAAGAGGCCCGTCCAATATGATATTTACGATATGTCGTGTAGATATAATATACATACAATACGTGATAGTTGATCTCAAACTGAAAGGAGCCTTCAGACAGGGACTCATCTGCCCTCAGAAGCCCATTGACATTCCCTTTATAACTGGAGACGCCACGTCCCAAGGCAACAATGCTATGTTATGCTGCAGAATTATTCCCAGAGGCCTGCTAGGGGACAAAGAGATGGCTGCCCCACTGGGCACTTTGGTGATATTTGTTTACTGAAAAATATCAGCATCATAGACTTGGCCAAGCACTCAGGCAGATTGTGCAAGCTGTCTTCTTCTTCTTCTTCTTCTTCTTCTTCTTCTTCTTCTTCTTCTTCTTCTTCTTCTTCTTCATAGAATTGGAATCATAGAATTGGAAGGGAGCTCAACGGTCATCTAGCCCAACCCACTGCAATGCTGGAATCTCAGCTAAACCATCCATGATGGATGGCCATCCAACCTCTGCTTAAAAACCTGCAAGGAAGGAAAGTCTACAATCTCACGAGAGAGACTGTTCCGCTGTCCAGCAGCTCTTAAAGTCTTACTGATGTTTAGTGGGAATATCCTTTCTTGTAACTTGAAGCCACTGGTTCGAGTCCTACCCTCGGGAACAGGAGAAAACCTGCTTGCTCCATCTACGATGTGACAGCCTTTTGGATATTTGAAGATGGTTATCATATCTCCTCTTAGTCTTCTCTTTTCCAGGCAAACATACCCAGCTCCTTTAACCATTCTTCATAAAGCTTGGTTTCCATTCTTCTCCTTCTCCTCCCCCTCCTCCTCCTTCTTCTTCCTCTTCTTCTGTAGTGGTTAAGAGCGATAGACTCGTAATCTGATGAACCGGGTTCGCGTCTCCGCCCCTCCACATGCAGCTGCTGGGTGACCTTGGGCCAGTCACACTTCTCTGAAGTCTCTCAGCCTCACTCACCTCACAGAGTGTTTGTTCTGGGGGAGGAAGGGAAAGGAGGATGTTAGCCGCTTTGAGACTCCTTCGGGTAGTGATAAAGTGGGATATCAAATCCAAACTCTCCTCCTCCTTCTCCTCCTCCTCCTCCTCCTCCTCCTCCTCCTCCTCCTCCTCCTCTTCCTCTTCTTCTTTGAATTTTGTGGTTTTTTACTTTAAACTGCCCTGAGCTCTTCAGCTGAATGGCAGTATATAAATTTATTAAATAGTAAATAATAAAACAGGATATGCTTGGAATCCCTTATTCCAGCCCATTGCTAAACCCAGATTTCTCTCTCCCTCACTGGCTATATTTCAGCACCTCAAACTGTGTTTCTTAAGCTTGTGGGTGTGTCTTAACTAATAGCTGTTCATCTACGCTCACCAAAGACACGACTTCATCACAAACCATTGACCGTCTTCAGCAAAGGGCGGGTTCAGCATTGCCTGGTAATGTGGGAGCTCGAGCCAGGAAGACGGTGGGAAGAAGCGGAGGATAATTTTACACACTGAACTCAAATTGTGAATAAAACGAGTTCTGCTTGTTTGTAGTATCTAATTTGCTCTAGAAGGAGATTCTTGTTTCTTGGCAGCGCAATCTTATTGCCACTGAAATCTTCCGAATTATCTCGTCTATAATAACTAACTGGACTCTTGCTCTGATTTGATGTAATGTCTGAACCTCTGTAAAGCTCGCTTTGATTTTCAGAAATTGTTGTTTAGAAAGCTATTATGAAAAATATCCCTCGTGCTGTGTGAGAAAGGTTTTAGGCAAGAAGGAAAGGGCAGAATTGGAGCTCAACATTTTAGGGTTGCCATATTTTGAAGAGCAAAGAAGAGGACACTTTTGCCGATTTCTAGTTTAAACCATGGATCACTATGACGACCCTCATTTTACACACCCATGAAAAAGAGGACATGTCCTGGAAAAAGAGGACCTATGGCGAAATGGTAAAGGAGATAGATTAGCCTAATGCCAAGAACTTACCACCGGCCAAGGCAGATGCTTGGATGCCATGGCAGAGAATATATGGGTGTGTGTGCTTTCTATCTGCATATAGCATTGTGGGAGTATACGAACCAGGCTATCTTCCAGGCAGATTGTGATGGCCTGGAAATCCAATTCAGAGGCTGAACCTGAGGAATCCCAGCCTGCACAGGAGTCCCCGCTGAGCTGGGGCAGGGGCTTGAATCTGAAGGGCCCTCACCTGTGCCAGATCCTCAGGAGCAGACACCAGCTGAATCCGCTTTGGCTCCGGAGGTGATCGAGGACCCATTGCCTGCAGGTGCTCCTCTCCCAGCCCTGTCAGGGGAAGGTGAGGTTGCCTCTGGGTCCAGTAACCCTCCAGCCTCTCCGGAGCCAGAGAGGCTCAGGGCAGAGAGGCAGAGGGAACTAAGTTATCACAGGAGGAGTGCTCGCCTTAAGGCCAGGAGAGGCGAGTCACCTGTGGGCCGGGACCGCCCTATGCCTCGGGGCAGATAAAAGTCAGCCAGCCCCAGTCCCAGTTTGTGGGAGCAACATCGTTGGTAACCTGTTCCTGCCAGCACCCTGACCAGCTCTCCTGAGTTCCTGACCACGCCCGACTCCTCGCTTTGGACCTCGCTTCACCCCTGACGGACAGCCTCCTTACCCTCGACCTAGGACCAGGCTTAGACCATGCTGCATGGTAAACCCCCCCGCCCCCGGGACCAGCACACAGATTCAGCATATGACTGTCCATACCACAGTGCAGCTTCTACACAGTTACATACAGCTTGTGCAACACACAAATGTTGAGGCTTCTTCAGGTTTGGAGTGGGAAGAAGAAGAAGAGTTTGGATTTGATATCCCGCCTTTCACTCCCCTTCAGGAGTCTCAAAGCGGCTAACATTCTCCTTTCCCTTCCTCCCCCACAACAAACACTCTGTGAGGTGAGTGGGGCTGAGAGACTTCAAAGAAGTGTGACTGGCCCAAGGTCACCCAGCAGCTGCATGTGGAGGAGCGGAGACGCGAACCCAGTTCCCCAGATTACAAGACTACCGCTCTGGAGAGTCTATAGTCCTCTTCTCATGTTCTAGAAAACACATCATGACTGCTGCCTCCTCACCAATATGAATTCATTGGACCCACGCTTGATGTTGTGGACGGAACATGAGAACAGGCTCTACACATGTACAATCGTACCATGAGAACAGACTGTGAAAACAAACAAAAATACCAGTTTGAGCTGCAAGAGTAACTTGACTGCAGTTCTGAACATTCGCACAGAGCAGCCACATTCAGATCAACCTAGCTTTGCATCGGAGCTGAAATAAATTTAGGATGAGGGCAGGCATTTTCAGTCCAATGCAAAATTTGAGCTTTGTAACGTTTGCTTCTCAAATCCAAAATTCACACCTGGAACGTTTGGATTTCCGAATTCGAGATATGTGGAAACGTTTTAGAAAAAATAATTAGAACGTTGCCCATGAAGAATGCGGGTGTGTTAAATTTGGGAAGTGCACCAGGATTCTTTAACATCAGGTTTTGTTCAAAATGGAGTCACTCCTGTTTATTTTCCTGCATTTCGAAAGCCCTGATCTGAATTTTGTAACATTCATGAGACAATGAATGTATGGGATGTTTCTTTTTTCAGCTGTTGCTAAAATGAGGCTATGAAACTCGAAGGCAGAAAGCGCATTGCCAGCTCAGCTAAGCCCATGTGTACACTATGAAACTGGTTCCCCAGTTGTAATGTTGTGATCATAGTCATTTTCTTGCCTCAGAGGCTTCCGGTATAAACTTATTTGTTGCGGAGTGAACAAGCGTCACCTACATGCCCCCCCCATGTTTTCCCCAGACACCCCTTTTTCCTTTTAATCATGTTCCTTTGGTAGCTTCTATACAAGCCTCACGTGGACAGCGAGACCAACAATTCTTGCATTGCCCAGCGAACAGCACTTAATATGAGGGGTGTGGCAGTATTAATGCTGTTAATAACGATGGATCAGATCTTGTGAAGTGTTTTTAATTGATGTCTATATCCCCTGAAAATATAAAGACAGCCATACAAACCTCCTCGCCGCTATTATTTTATCAAACGTTTTGATGTGGCGGCAGCGGTGTAGAGGATGTCAGGGGGAAAATTCATGTCTGCAAGGCACAAACAGGCAAAGTAATGGGATATAAATCAAAAACAGAGAGAGGGAAAGCAAGGGAGAGATGCACACCATCGGAGAGTTTTCACAACCAGGGAGAGAAAGAAATGTTCAGTCCAAGCTACAGCATCTATTACTTCTCCGTGACATCTTACCACTCTCTGATCCCTTTCCCATACATTCTGTTAATACACACTGAGAAACAAAATTCCAGGAACATCATATGGGCGTCTGATATGTCCCACTCAGCCAGAATAGTACCAGGGTGGCTTTTGTTGTTGTTGTCTCCCAATCTGAAGTTGCGGTTAAAAACAATGACTTCCCCATATCATCTGCTAGATGCAATGCAACTCTCTCTCCAGTAAAGGTAAAGGGACCCCTGACCATTAGGTCCAGTCATGATCGACTCTGGGGTTGCGGCGCTCATCTTGCTTTATTGGCTGAGGGAGCCGGCGTACAGCTTCTGGGTCATGTGGCCAGCATGACTAAGCCGCTTCTGGCGAACCAGAGCAGCACTCGGAAACGCTGTTTACCTTCCCGCCGGAGCGGTACCTATTTATCTACTTGCACTTTGACGTGTTTTCGAACTGCTAGGTTGGCAGGAGCTGGGACCGAGCAACGGGAGCTCACCCTGTCGCGGGGATTCAAACCGCCAACCTTCTGATTAGCAAGTCCTAAGCTCTATGGTTTAACCCGCAGCGCCACCCGCGTCCCTTCTCTCTCCAGTAGCGATGGCTAAATTTGTAAATGTTGAGTTATTTCAGTTTCCTCATTTTTCAGACTTCAGTTCTGCTCTCTGCATTTCCACATCAGTTTGCAATAATAATAATAATTAAAAGCCATTGCAAGAATTTGTCAGCATTGTAGTGTGCATTTATCCTGATATACACGTTTCTGCACGCATTTTTCCTTCACGTAACCTATTTTTGCATATTATTTTCATGCTCTTTCATGCACACTTCCCCTTAGTATACACATTTTGTTTCCATTCGCGTAGCAAATTTCGGAGAAGGGTGAATTTTGTGTTTTGGGTCACATAATCTTTTGTGAAGTGTGAATCAAGGACTTTTGCACCAAAATACAAAATGAACTTCCCCTGCTCCCTGGGCTTTCGCTGGGGTTGTTGGGAAACTCCAACGAAAACAGGAATTGCCAGTGTTTGCATATTTGTCCCATGTTTGGGACGGAAACTTTCAATCCATGAACAATATTTTGCACCCAGTTTTTGCATCCCGTTTCCCACCCTACTTTGCATTGCATCGCCCCCCCCCCCACTGAAATGTGTGGGGCGGAATCATGACAATGTAACTTACACAATTATGTAATTGACATAAGTTACACAATTTCACCACGGCACGCAACAAGAGAAACAACATACCATATTTTTCCGTGTATAACACCCCCCCTTTTGGGGACGAAAATGGGGGGAGATTGCCCAGAGTTGTTGTGCTTTTCTTGGGGGGGGGGATTGCCCACAGTTGCTGAGCTTTTTTGGGGGGGGAGGGATTGCTGAAAATCGCTCACGTACAGGACCGCCACAGCCAATCGCACACACATCAACAAAGCCATCAATAGCCTGCACACTCACCGAAAACAAGTGCCAATCGCCCGCCCAATTGCCGCAGCAGCCAATAGCCAACGGACCTTGACACACCCACCAATAACCCGCAAAAATGCTGCTGGCAATCTCCTAGTTGCGGCAGCCACCGAACGCCCATCCCAGTTCTCCACTATCTGTGAATAATAATAATAATAATAATAATAATAATAATAATAATAATAATAATTTATTTATACCCCACCCATCTGGCTGGGTTTCCCCAGCAACTCTGGGCAGCTTTCAACAAAACACAAAAATACAATAACCTATTAAACATTAAAAGCTTCCCTAAACAGGGCTGCCTTCAGATGTCTTCTAAAAGTTTGGTAGTTATTTTTCTCTTTGACATCTGGTGGGAGGGTGTTCCACAGGGCAGGTGCCACCACCGAGAAGTCCCTCTGCCTGGTTCCCTGTAACTTGGCTTCTCGCAGTGAGGGAACCGCCAGAAGGCTCTCGGTGCTGGATCTCAGTGTCTGGGCAGAACGTTGGGGGTGGAGATGCTCCTTCAGGTATACTGGACCGAGGCCGTTTAGGGCTTTAAAGGTCAGCACCAACACTTTGAATTGGGCTCGGAAACGTACTGGGAGCCAGTGTAGGTCTTTCAAGACCGATGTTATATGGTCTCGGCGGCCACTCCCAGTCCCCAGTCCCCAATTTTTTGTATTATTTTTAAATAAAAAAAACTTGTCTTATACACGGCAAAATACGGCAGTTTTCAGTAGAAGCTGATCTGCAGTGGAAGTTGAACTCCAGTGTTGCATGTCATGAGCGCAGAATGAAAGGGAAAACGATGCCGTCTTACATCCCTTTGGAGTCCTGTGGCTTGCTAAGTAGCTAAGCCTCTTAGTGACCCTTGTTTTCTTGTGGCTTTGGTCTGCACAAATGCTTCCCTACACACAAAATCCATGTGCCACTCCCCCCTAGCCACACAACTTTCAGCTGGGGCCATTGCAATGCAATGCCCAAAGTTCAGGCCATGGGGTGTTTGTGATCAGCTGGAGATCAAAATTTGCTGGCATAAAATAAGGCCATGTGCCTGAATGCATCAACGTGTGTCACGAATTAGATAGTCGTTCTAAATACATGGCAGTGGCATAATTTGCATTTATTTGTGGGGGATTTCATGGAAGTACTTTTGATGGATGTGAAATCAGAGTGACCCGACTGAGTGGCATGTGCAGTTCATGGCTAAGACCGTTTTCACAAATAAGATTAAAATGTGACATATGAGTTCCTCTCTTTTTTTAAAAAATATATTTTTATTAAGTTTTACATAACAAATTTAAATTTAAACATATCATTCACCTCCTCATTTTGGATGCTCTGAATCCCTTGACTTTCCCCTGCCCTTCCATGGTTACCATTATCAATCTTTCTTTTCATCTGCTTATCTTATTTTCTCTAATTTGTTAAAAGAATAGTAATCCGTTTCCCCATAGCTTTTTGTACATCGCAAGCATTACTCAAATCCTGCGAAGGTTTTTAGTTGTTTACAGTGTTCTATGAAATTCCCCCATTCCTTCTTAAAGTTCTTCTCTTCCTGGCTTCTAATTTTCCCAGTCAGTTCTGCCGTTTCGGCATAGTCCATCATCTTCACCAGCCATTCCTCTCTGCCTGGAACTTTGTCTTCTTTCCATCTCTGGGCCAGTAGTATCCTCTCTGCTGTCACTGCGTACATGAATAGTCATTTCTGCTCCCTCGGAATCTCTGTACAGTGGTACCTCGGGTTAAGTACTTAATTTGTTCCAGAGGTCCGTTCTTAACCTGAAGCACCACTTCAGCTAATGGGGCCTCCTGCTGCCACTGCACCGCCAGAGCACGATTTCTGTTTTCATCCTGAAGCAAAGTTCTTAACCTGAGGTAATATTTCTGGGTTAATGGAGTCTGTAACCTGAAGCGTATGTAACCTGAAGCGTATGTAACCCAAGGTACCACAATTCCTAATGAAAAAGTCTCTGTCCCCCCCATGTTATTTTAAACATTTTTTTAACTCATTGTAGATCATTTCCCAGAATGCTTTAGTTATCTTGCACGACATGTGAGTTTCTCAGGTTTCTATGCCACGTACGACCGTTCCCAGTGAGGGAGAACACGCAGAAGAGAGATGGGGGCCACATTCTACAGTTCTACATTCCCAGCACTGCACAAGCCAATGAAAGGTTAAAGCCTCTCGTGTGAAGGTGGCCCATTGCACCTTGCTTTCTGCGAACCAGGTAGTGCCATCATCTCCTGCGGCATTAATTTCCTGCAGCCTGGTAGGAAGAAGTCCGCTGCGCACAGACCCCGGCAGCACAATCTGGCTGGCACACATGGGCATCGCTGAGAGGCAAACGTATCTGCAGGCCCCGTTCTGCTTCCTGGGAAAATGGTGGGGAGCGAGGAAGGAGAGAGAAAGGAGATGAAAAGGTGGATAAAAAGAAATTTGAAAAAAAAGTAAGTGAAATATTCAAACTGGAAAGTGATATTATAGAAAGCTGCAGGGAGCACGCTTGAGTGCATTCAAATTTATTCAAACTCTGTGCCTGACATTGATGAATGCAACAGCTTTTTTCACAATATGTAGAGCGCACAGGACATTTAGAAGTGCACCATCCCCTTTCCCTGCAGCTGTCTCAGGCCTGGTTCCTAATGCCAGAGCGGCCCTGACCTCCAGATCCTCTTGACAACCTTCCCAATCTCTTAAAGGGGAAGCTAAGACAACCAGCAGGAGGAAGACGGGCTCATTTGACCAGGAAATTGGTGGGTAAATCTCGCGTTCGCTTTCTCTCTCAAGGATTGCTCTTAACACATTGGCAGCTCGGGAAGCTGCCTGGGAACCAAAGCCCACCAGGAAGGGCCCCACTTACCACCCCATTTCCAAAAAGAATGAACCCCTATTCAATATGTGACACAGTAGAGGCAGCAGTAGCTCCCTCTGGGGTTGGTTAGAGAGGAGGCTGCCTAGCGTCTGGCAATTTTCGCCAAGCACACTTGGGCAGTTGCCGGGTGCCCAGAACCCTGTCAGGACCCTTCGCCAAGAGTGCCCACCTTGGGTTCTCCTTAGATTTCAGGCCCAGTGTTCCCTACAGCACCAGGCAGCTGGTTCTGTCCATCTTTTTACTTTACTGCAATGAATCCGACCTAGTGTTGCGTTGGGGCATTGTGAGAAATGGAAAGGGTGGCTAGACCCAGCTGCCAGCATCACTGTGATGGCCTGAGAATCCGATTCAGAGGCTGAACCTGAGGAATCCCAGCCTGCACAGGAGTCCCCACCTCCAGGACCTGCTGAGCCGGGGCTGGGGCTTGAACCTGAAGGGTCCTCACCTGTGCTGGATCCTCAGGAGCAGACACCAGCTGAATCCGCTCTGGCTCCAGAGGTGATTGAGGACCCATTGCCTGCAGGTGCTCATCTCCCAGCCCTGTCAGGGGAAGGTGAGGTTGCCTCTGGGTCCAGTAACCCCCCAGCCTCTCCTGAGCTGCAGAGGCTCAGGGCAGAGAGGCGGAGGGAACTAAGTTATCACAGGAGGAGTGCTCGCTTTAAGGCCAGGAGAGGCGAGTCACCTGTGGGCCGGGACCGCCCTATGCCTCAGAGGAGATAAAGGCTGGTCAGCCCAGTCCCAGGTTGCAGGAGCAACATTGTTGGTAACCTGTTCCTGCCAGCACCCTGTCCTCCTCTTCCAGAGTTCCTGACCATGCCCGGCTCCTTGCCTTGGACCCTCTTCACCCTTGACGGACAGCCTCCATACCCTCGACCTAGGACCGGACTCAGACCACGCCGCATGGTAAACCCCCCCTCCCCGAGCACAATCACCCAGAGTGTCCAGATAAGCCCAATGGGGCCGACTAATGGAGGAAGGTCCCCATCGGAGGACACTATGCTCAGGGCTCCCCTAGACCCCCCACCGGTCTAATCTTCTCCTGCATCTGAGCATATCCTTTCTTCCCCATCCCAGAATGAGCTCTAGGCAGTAGCAGTCAGTGAGGTGGTGCAGGCGAGGCACCATTGCTTTGCCGGCTCTCTAATACAGTGAGTCGCTGCTGCTTACTGAGAGGGACGCGATTGGCGCTGTGGTCTAAACCACTGAGCCTCTTGGGCTTGCTGATCAGATGGTCGGCGGTTCGAATCCCTGTGACGGAGTGAGCTCCTGTTGCTCTGTCTCAGTTCCTGCCAACCTAGCAGTTTGAAAGCACACCAGTGCAAGTAGATAAATAGGTACCGCTGTGGCAGGAAGGTAAATGATGTTTCCGTGCGCTCTGGTTTTCATCACGGTGTCCTGTTGCGCCAGAAGTGGTTTAGTCCTGCTGGCCACATGACCCAGAAAGCTGTCTGCGGTCAAATGCCGGCTCCCTCAGCCTGAAGTGAGATAAGCGCTCCAACCCCATAGCCGCCTTTGACTGGACTTAACCGTCCAGGGGTCCTTTACGTTTTTTCTTTACCTTACAGAGAAGGAGAGGGGAGAGGCAAGGTGTGGGGAATCTGGCCCAGTGTAATATCTGGTGGTGGATGCAATCTAATGCTCTTGCCACAAGGCGCCACACTGGGCGCATTGCCCCACACTGGGTGCCCTGCACTTTGCCCCTTCCCTCTCTGCAAGCGCCAATGGCCAACTGTGTTGGGAACTGGGGAACTGTGCCCTACCCATGCCCTCTCACCAGCTGCTACTGGTTCTAGACCAGCCTGGAACTTTTAGCTCACCATGGGCATGAGGGAGTGTTAGGAATCAGGTTATGGTAGCCAAGGACCCGATGGGAAATGCCACTCAGCAGGTCCAGGGATCTGAGAGCAGCAGGTGGGACATCCACGATCCATTGCACTGGCTGCTCCTTGCAAATTTCTCCTTCCCTAGAATGGGAATCTGGGCTCCCGTCAGACCTGGATAGGGGATGAGGAAGAAATTGGGCTTTGTTTGCACTTCCGTGCGACTCTACCTAACTCACACTTCGTGAACCAATATTCAAACAAAACACAGCCATTCTTCAGAATTCGTGCTGAATTTTGCAAAGCGCTTCTCCAACCAGCCAACATGTACCAAATGCATATAGTACAGGAAAATGCACAAAGATGTGTGCATTCAGGAAAATAACACGCAAAAATGCTTTGCATTGGGGAGAACTGCTTGCAAAAATGTACATATTAGTCAAAACGGCATTCCTTAGGAGAAATCTGCGGTGAAATGGCTTTTCATTTTATTTCTTTAACAAAATCTACATGCCGCTTGACTGTAAAACAAGACAACAACCCCTAAGCTGTTTAGAATAAACATTTAAAATTATCAGTTGCAAATAGTTAAAGACATTTAAAGGATGATCAAAATCAACAGCAGGCTAAGGAAAGATTGAAGCACATCAGCATCTACATAGAATGAGAGTCATAGAAAGGTAGAGTTGGAAGGGCCCACAAGGATCATCTAGTCGAACCCCACTGTAATGCAACAATCTTTTGCCCAACATGGGGCTTGAACTCATCACCTTGAGGTTAAGAGTCTCAGGCTTCACCAACTGAGCTATCCTCTCCCAGGCTTGCCTAAACAAAAAGGCTTTAAGCAGATGCTGTAAAGAGTACAGCCAAGGCACATGCCTGATGTAAACAGGCCAGGAGTTCCGAAGTGCAGTTCCATTTGAGGATTTCAAAGACAAATATTATTTTATTCACTGTGGCTTGCCATTGCTTTATCAATTGTAGTTTAGAAATTATTTATTGTAATTGCTAAAGAGTGAGTTTCTGTTTAATTGTTATATGCCGATATTCAGTATCATTCCATACTATTCTAATGAATCTTCAACGATACTTTAATTGATGTAGGTTGCATATTTTAAAGTTATGTTTTAGTGTCACATTTTTGTATTGCATTAGATGGTTATAAGGTGTACATTCTTTGTTTCTTCAGCTTGCAAACCACCTTGGGTATTGTAAGATAGAAAGACGGTATTAAAAGTGATGATGATGATGATTTCAAAAACAAATAAGCTGCGGAAATGTGGAGAAGCGCATTTAAGATTGGGAAAATGGCAGAAAGAAAAATGGACAGATTTGTCTATTCCTAGAGCTTGATGCAAGTTGCTTTGTTCCATTCCAACACATACAGATGTTGAGGTCAAACTTTGACGGCCCTAGAATGTTTCCAGAATTCGCCCACAACTTTGGGTGAGGTTTTTGTGCCCTGCTTTAAAAAAGGGTGTTTGTATGCCGTGCTTTTTTTCTTAAAAAATATATGTTTAGGGATACTCTCATTCTCCTGCTCACCTTGAAATACTGCCCCTCAATGAGGCCAAACTTAAGATTCCCAAAATGTTTAGGGGTATGCGTCCCCCTAGTAAGAAGCACTGTGTGTATGTATTCAGTGCTCTTTTCTAGTAAAATTGGTGCCAGAACTCACCATGAACACCTCCCTTGTTTTCTTAGAATTAGGGTTGCCACATTTCAAACCAGGACACCCCAAAAATGGTTGAGCTTTTTAAAAGGAAACCCCCTAAAACAATGCGATTTTTTTTTATTGATGTGTCTAAGATCCAGGACAAAGCGCCGACTTTTGGAAATCCCCCCGGACGTCAATTCCGCCTTTGAAATCCCGATAATGTCTGAGGAATCCTGGGATATGGAAGCCCTACTTAGAATGGCAATGGCACCCACCGGAGCGGTGCCAGAACTTAGTTCCGGCTATTAAAAAAAGGGGCCCTTTGGTGGTGACAGAGGTTGGGGTTGGCCTAGGGTGTGGTTGTTTGTTTGTGATTGGCTGTGGTGGTCTTTGTTTTTGTGTGTGAGTGGGGTGGGTGGGTGTTTTGGATCAGGTTAAGCCATATTGATATGTATGCTGTTGGTGGATTCTTCTCGTTGTCTTGTTGGGCTGTGTATGTGATAAAGGGGAGCCATACCGGGGTAAAGGCGTCGTCTTCTGTTTGTTCCCGTGTCAGTTTCAGTTTATTGGTTAATTTTTCTTACTTTTTTTAAAAATAATTTTTATTGAATGATTCTATGCCACAAAAAACAATACAGCCATACTACCACCAAACATAATCAAGAAATAAAAATTACATACATCGATATTTAGCTTGTTATTTGTTATTTACCATCTTATTTCCTCCCGAACATTGCATACAACACACATATGTGCAGATACCCACACATCCTCACCCGCACACAAAATGATAATAATGAAAGTAAATATTTTTCCCCTTTTATCTTCCAAAATCTTTTCTTCAACTTTGACTTCCTGTCAAGTCCCTTTGCATATGTTTTATCTTACATTTGAATGTACACAAAACAATAAACCTTTCTATATAATTTTTCTAATACATGCTTGGTTAATTTTTCTAGTAGGGCTGTTTCCCATACTATTTGGTACCATTGGTCCATGCTTATTCTGGTTAGCACGAGCAATGCTGACACCAAACCCTACATACATTAAGCAAAATAGAAACATTGCTACCTGACCTCATCCCCACCCATCTTCCCCCCTCCCCCTCCCCCCCAATGTCCCAACAATTGAAACTGATTTGTAAAAATGTTACATGGAAAACATATGAGAGACATTACACCATAGCTGTCAACTTACAGATTTGAAAATAAGGGACCAGCAGCCTCGAAAATAAGGGATCAGCAGCCAAAATAAGGGATCAACAATTACTTTGATAAAATACATATTTTGTTGCGTGCAAATGGCTTGAGATACCTATTAGGTCCATAAATTACCATATAGCATATATTCAACACAAAAAAACAGCAACAATTTGTTGTTGACAAAGGACAGCTGGACATAGAAAGGGCCACATTACCTTCGGTAGCTTATTTAAGAGACATCATCAATAAGGGACAGCAGTGGGACATGGCGCTGGGATAAGGGACTGTCCCGCCAAATAAGGGACGCTTGACAGCTATGCATTACACATACTTCTGTAAAACAAGAAAATCTTTAATAAAAAAAGGGGGCCCTGAATGTTTTAAAGTTGTTGGAGGCTGAGGAGAGAAACCAACACTGGTAGTTGCTACCTGGATAACACACACCCCTTCTCATGCAACGGGCTATGGAGCAAGAGCGTTCTCCTGACTGTTAGTTAGGACCCCGTGCATGTAATGAAGGTGATGCCAAATGCAAGGGCCGACATATTCAGTGGGCTTGACAGGGAAGCAGAATCTCTCTCTCTCCCCCAGCCTCCTCGTCATGGTGTAAACAAACAGGCTAAACTCTGCGAGATTTACTGTGCCCAGCGCTGGTGGCTCCCATTGCCATGCAGTGAGATATTTCTATACAGGCAGGGTAAGCACTTTCCATTTTATACCTCAGCAGCTTTATAGCATCTTAAGGATTTCTGTACATGCCTGGCTTCACATCCAGGGGGGGAAAAAACCAAGCTTGTAAATAAATACTAAATATATATGAACGGAAAAGACAGAAGAGGAGAGTGCTTGAAAGAGCATGCAAATATACACAGGAAAATGAGGCGGAGGGAAGAAAAGAAGCGTCTCTCTCTTGTGTGTATTGGGGGCGGGTGGGTGGGGGAGAGAAGGATGCAGGTGGGAAAGAACGGAGGAGAAGAGAAGAAGACAAGGGCGGCAAGGAAGGAAAGCATGTACACAACTCACAACAGGAGGGAGAAGAGAAGGTTGGGGAGGGGACCTTAAGAGACAGGTAATTATCTGCCCCAACCAGATGGGAAGTAACAGCAATGGTGCCAGCAGCTCTGTGGCAAAATGGGAGCTGTGAATTTTCCATTGGGCTAGGGGAACAGTGAGTGCTTTTATTCTGGGGGGACGCAGAATAAACATTTTGTGAATCTTTAAAAAGGTAAAGGGACCCCTGACCATTAGGTCCAGTCATGGCCGACTCTGGGGTTGCGGCACTCATCTCGCTTTACTGGCCGAGGGAGCCGGCGTACAGCTTCCGGGTCATGTGGCCACCATGATTAAGCCGCTTCTGGTGAAACAGAGCAGCACACGGAAATGCCATTTACCTTCCTACCTATTTATCTACTTGCACTTTGATGTGCTTTTGAACTGCTAGGATGGCAGGAGCAGGGGCCAAGCAATGGGAGCTCACCCCATTGCAGGGATTCGAACCGCCGACCTTCTGATTGGCAAGTCCTAGGCTCTGTGGTTTAACCCACAGCGCCACCCACGTCCCTTGTGAATCTTGGTACTTTTGTCTTTATTTTCCCCAATTTGAACGGTGAAATGGTGATTTCCTTGAGTAAAAATGAGAGTACCCTTTAACATTTTTATTTTTATTTTTATTAGAAAAAAACACACTGGGTACAGCCATGCCTGAGGTGAAGCTGCCGTGGTGGCTGAAAGGTCAGAAGGAAGGAGCTTTGTGCAATTACTGCCCCCCTCCCTCCCTCCAACCCAACCCCAAATGATCTCTATGGGACATTTCCTCCCCTCTCCTTCTGCCTTATGGTTCGCCTTTTGTTTGCTAAACTGCCCAAAGGGCCAGGCTCTCTCAGCTGTTGTCACTTGGCACAGAGCCAATTAGGCGGACCAGATTTACGGAGGATCTGGTTCCCCGCATCGCATTGTTTCGCTCTTCCCCCTTCTCGTTCCTGTAACCTGCCGTTTGCCTTCCTCTCGTGCCATTTCCCCAGGTGCAAGCAAGGTCTCTTCCTCCACACCCCACTGATTCAGCCATCAATGGCAACCTGGCTTATTGCTCAAACCAGAAACCACAATGGCTGTTTGTTGTCTCCAGTTTCAGCCAACGTGGCCTCTCTCATCTTGTTCCTTAGTAACCCACTGGAATGAAGGCGGCAGCGAAAAGGCCCCGTGGTTTTGCTAATGCGAACAAAATATGCTACCCCCGAGTTGGAGAAGTGCCTTATAACACACACACCCCTTGGGACCAGCTCTGCCCAGTCTCATCCTCTCCTCCGATACATGGACAAAAGGGGGGGAAACATATTAAAAATTCGTTCTTCCTTGTTTTCACTTCTGTTCTGATGCCCGTTGCTCTCAACGCAGGAGTTTTGACCCTACTGAAAGTTCCTCCAGAGCTTTTCTCAATTCTGCTAAGGACTCTGCAAAAATTCCATGATTCTGAGAAGACCATCGCAACATCCATCTGGCTGCAGAGATATTTCTGTCTTGTCATCGTGCCTGTTGTTGTCATATTAACCAGGAGAGCCAGGGTAGTAAAGTCTTTAGCAAAATAAAGCTAGAAAAACATGGGTTCAAATCTCCATGCCACAATGAAGCAAACCAGGTAATGTTAGGCCAGTAGGACTTGCTGGGGTTTTTTTTTCTACTTTCACATTCCCCAAATGAAGGGTGCTAAAATGCTGCGATATGACTTGGGAATTCAAAATATATTTGGATTAATATAAATTAGCTTTGCTTGGGAAGTAAAATGTGTGAAAAATTGCATTAAAAACAATGGCCAAGTACTTGCAATTATAATGTATGTTAATATTATTATTATTTCGCATTAGCAGAGATTTTCAGAAGGCAAAATTAAAATTCTTTGGTTTTCCGAAAGCAGTGCTTCTTCATCAGACATAGACTTACAAGCAAAATGCTTCCCAGTCACAAAAATAACAGCAGATTTGAATTCCTCAGACCTAAAAAATTATCTTTAAGACAACTCACTGAAGAAATTGGCCAAATTTAAGTTTCACCCTCTAAAACGGGCCATTCATTATCAGCCTAACCTACATCAGAGAGCTGGTTGAAGGATAAAAAGGGTGGTTGGCTGGGTGAGCAGTATAAGCAATTGAGAACTCCTTGGCTGAGGAGTGGGATAAAAATGTAATGACTAATTATCCCAAACAGATTACTTCTATGGTGTTTTTATTTGAACCAGCCTTGGGCTGCTTCCACACTCAAGTCCTTTCAACTGCTAAGGCACTGTTGTTCTGCAATTAGCTGTGACTGGGATTAAAAACAGAGGTACCACAGATCGCTTAATATAATAGCTCTATGTTACCCGGCAACGCTAAGATCTTCTGTAATATGTGCCAGAGGCACCAACTTGTGCCGAAGATGGAGAGGGCCAGATGATGCCACAATGCTCAGTGTTGTTTGTGATGTCACACATGTGATGCACGGTGTTGTGTGTGATGTCACACCCCTGGCATATGACATCATGGGATGTTGGGGGAGGAACCAGGGGGCGGAGATAGCTGACAGCTATTCCTCTCTTGCACTCAGAAGCTTTCCATGACAGGAGAAGCAAAAACCAACCACACTTGGCTCTTCAACTGGGTTTTTTTGGTATGTTTTTAGTTGTTTCTGTTTCAGTCCTGTCAGGGAAAAGACGAGTTACTGATACTGATACTAATACTAATACTAATACTAATACTAATACTAATACTAATACTAATACTAATGTTGTTGTTGTTTAGTCGTTTAGTCGTGTCCAACTCTTTGTGACCCCATGGACCAGAGCACGCCAGGCATTCCTGTCTTCCACTGCCTCCTGCAGTTTGGTCAAACTCATGCTGACAGCTTCGAGAACACTGTCCAACCATCTCGTCCTCTGTCGTCCCCTTCTCCTTGTGCCCTCCATCTTTCCCAACATCAGGGTCTTTTCCAGGGAGTCTTCTCTTCTCATGAGGTGGCCAAAGTAATTGAGCCTCTGCTTCAGGATCTGTCCTTCCAGTGAGCACTCAGGGCTGATTTCCTTCAGAATGGATAGGTTTGATCTTCTTGCAGCCCATGGGACTCTCAAGAGTCTCCTCCAGCACCATAATTCAAAAGCATCAATTCTTCAGCGAGCAGCCTTCTTTATGGTCCAGCTCTCACTTCCATACATCACTACTGGGAAACTAATACTAATACTACTAATACTAATTTATCACAAGTGTCTACTTGTTAGGGCTTTATTCCTGTTTCAAATGTCTATTGTTTTTGCATTTTTAACTGTTTTTATGTGCAAATTGCCTTTGAAATGGTGTTTTAGAAGATGATTTTAAAAAGTAATTGTAACAACAACAACAACACTAAATTGCCCCAATTTTTGTTCTCAGACAGGTCGGGAAGCCTTTAATTACTGGTTTTCTTGCATTACCTTTTTCTTTTCATTTTTCCCCAACAAAAACCACTATTTCACTATTGAAAGAAAGAAAAATGGGGGGGAGGGGAATAATAAGAGGAAACCAGAAATTAAGGCTGCTAACTACCCCTGGAATAGAAAGCAACTCTGGAGCACAATTAGCAGGTTATTCATCCCAAATTACCTAGCTGTGGTCAACAGTCAAGAACTGCAGACGGAATATTTTAAATTAAAGGCAATACTTGAGTAACGCTTTTGTTTGCCTGCCGAATAGGCTGGTACAAGCAGTTAGGTATTACTGCAATTCTTTGGACATAGAAATAAGGAACGTGGAAATAGATATCGACAAGTTGACAACAGCAACTGCTCTCTCACTAAAAAGAGAATGAGCAAAGGATGGGGGAAGCTGTGGAATTTTGCTCTTGCTTGGCTTGGGAAAGGTACTTCTGGGCTTCTTTCAAGGATGCCTCAGAAAACAACCCTGTTCCTACCTTTCTCCTGCTCAGATCCCAGCTCCACTGCTCGCCCAGCCATCAAAAAACCATCAAAACCCTTCCAATCACTGAAGAAAAAGAAGGTACTTTTATCATATGTGGTGGACGTGTCCTAAGGTGAAAGACTTCTGGGAAAAGATTTATAATGAGTTGAAAAATACATTTATTAAGAAACCAGAAGCCTTTATACTTGGAATACTAGGACTGGAATTGCCCAAAAAAGATGTTAGACTGTTTTTGTATGCCACTATAGCGGCAAGACTTTTATTAGCCCAAAACTGGAAATCGCAAGAAATACCAACAATAGAAGAATGGCAGATGAAGATGTTGGACATTTTGGAGCTGGCCGACCTGACTGGAAGAATCCGTGACCAGAAAGAAGAGGGGATACAAGAGGATATGAAGAAATTTAAAGAATATTTAGCTAAATATAGTGATATAAAATAAATAGAAAATTCTTGGAAATAATAAGTATGGGTAGAATAAGAATATGTGGTAGTAAATATTAAGGATTTAAATATTAATAGAGGAGAAGAGGTTAGTAAATGAAAGGAGTTAATATTATTAGAAATATGACTTTGGAGAACTGTTATACAGGTGACAATGAAATTCAGTTAGAGGGGATTCGAAGAAGTCTGCTATCAATGTAATGAGAATTAGGTATTTGAAGAAATAGTTTAGTTTATTGTAGTGTAAAGTGTTTTTCTTGGTTGTGTGTTTTGTTATGTCATTTTTGTAATAAATGTGGAAAATCAATTTAAAAAATTGGGGGGGGGACCCCCTTCCAATCACTTAGCTAGAATTTCTGATGGCAGCAGTAGCAACAATGTTGAGGGGAAGGGCATCAGATTTTTCCCACATGCCATTTTTGTGTGTGTGTGAACGCTTATCTAGCCATAGCATAAAATAAAATATAATACAACGTGGATCACTCTTTAAAGAGGAACTGGAGTCTTTGAGGGCCCTTGCCAATGGTCAAAAGTGTTGGTGCTTACCTTTAAAGCCCTAAATGGCCTTGGCCCAGTATATCTGAAAGGAGTGTCTCCACCCCCACCGAGGGCCTTCTGGCGGTTCCCTCACTGCGAGAAGCCAAATTACAGGGAACCAGGCAGAGGGCCTTCTCAGTAGTGGCACCTGCCCTGTGGAACACCCTCCCATCAGATGTCAAAGAGAACTACTACCAGACTTTTAGAAGACATCTGAAGGCAGCCCTGTTTAGGAAAGCTTTTAATGTTTGATGTATTACAGTATTTTAATTTGGGGGGGGGGGAAGCCGCCCAGAGTGGCCGGGGAAGCCCAGCCAGATGGGCGGTGTATAAATAATAAATTATTATTATTATTATTATTATTATTATTATTATTATTATTATTATTATTATTATCAAAAACTTCAACTGTACTTTTCTCCTTGGGATGGATGTTCAGGTTTTTTCTATGAGCACACAACTTTCCATCTTCACTAACTGTCAAATGCAGCCCTGCACAAAAGTGCTAAAGGATCGCTTGATTGTGCATGTTGCAATGGAGGGAAAGATGCAGGATAACTCAGCTGGTTACAGCATGGTGCTGATAACGCCAAGGTTGCAGGTTCGATCCCCGCATGGAACAGCTGCATATTCCTACATTGCAGGGGATTGGGCAAGATGATAATCAGCTACTTTCTTTAATTGCAATGCTTCAGCAGCCAGTTTTCTTAGGAAATGCAGGGAGTGTTGATTCTGTCATTGGAAGTGGAGCCTTCCGCTGTGTACTCAGAAGTAAGCCCTGTGGTATTCAATGAAGCTTGCTCCCGGGTAACTGGGTAAAGACTGTGCAGCCTTACACTGCAATCCTAAGCATTTTACTCAGAACTAAGTCCCACTGAGGGGACGCGAGTGGTGCTGTGGTCTAAACCACTGAGCCTAGGGCTTGCCGATCAGAAGGTCAGTGGTTCGAATCCCCACAATGGGGTGAGCTCCTGTTGCTCAGTCCCTGCTCCTGCCAACCTAGCAGTTCGAAAGCACATCAAGTGCAAGTAGATAAATAGAGACCACTCCGGCGGGAAGGTAAACGGCGTTTCTGTGCGCTGCTCTGGTTTGCCCAAAGCAGCTTAGTCATCCTGGCCACATGGCCCGGAAGCTGTCTGCAGACAAACGCCGGCTCCCTCGGCCTCTAGAGCGAGATGAGTGTGCAACCCCAGAGTCATCTGCGACTGGACCTAACAGTCAGGGGTACCTTTACCTTTACCTTTACGTCCCACTAAATTCAAAAGGGTTTACTCTATAGTATGTCCCTGCTGTCAGGATCATAGCATCATAGGGACAATATCAACAGACAGTGGAGATTACAGTTGTACCTTGGATCCCGAATGCCTTGTGAGTCAAACGTTTTGGCTCCTGAACACCACAAACCCAGAATGAGTGCTCCAGTTTGCGAACGTTCTTTGGAACCTGAATGTCTGACATGACTTCCACAGCTTCCGATTGGCTGCAGGAGGTTCCTGCAGCCAATTAGAAGCCAAACCTTGGTTTTTGAATGTTTTGGAAGCCAAACAGACTTCCGGAACGGATTCCATCTGACTTCCGAGGGACGACTGTATTGCTGGGCTGTAGGCAAAGTGAGTGTGACCTGGAGTATCCTAAAGGACATAGAAATACTCTCAATTTGCAAAAGCGTGAAAAGATTCACGCAATGTTTGTCATCTAATGTGTGTGAGAGACATAGTCAAGTATGCATGTACAGATAAATACGGATTAATTTGTTCCTCACACACATCCATCACCTTCTTCATATAGCCTTGGTGACTGTAGCAAAATGGAAAGGTGTTGATGGTTCAAAATGCGCTTTAATGGTTGCAAAAATGCTCATATCTGCATGTTTGTATATCATGGAAAAATGAGTGTGTGAAGGAGAACCATGACTGTATAAATTGTGCTTGAAACTGGGAAGGTTTTGTTCATTCACAATATGCTCTTTTGAGAACATCCACCACCTTTAACATACACACTGATGATGTTTGTCTTTGGCTATGCGAAGTGAAATGAGAAGCAAGGAGGAGCATCTCTTCCAGATTCATCATTCCAGAAAAGGAAAGCACGCTTCGTAAACAGGTCTATGTAACATGACCAGAGTGGCTCTTGTTTTGCACTGAAAAATTCTGTGCAAAGGAATTGCAGCAAAAATGCATCTTCATAGAACCCAAATGCAAGTTTAATTTGCACAAGCTTGCCTGCTGCACCTGTGGACTGTTCTCTTTCTTTTCTACTGTTGCTTCAATTTATACAGAACCAAGTACTCCCCCCACCCAAGTAATACAGTGGATGGGGGGGGGTGATATGAATTAGTGAGGGTTATTGGTTGTGAACCTTGCCAACAAAGGTCCATATAGTTAAAGCTATGGTTTTCCCAGTACTGATGTATGGAAGTGAGAGCTGGACCATAAAGAAGGCTGATCGCCGAAGAATTGATGCTTTTGAATGATGGTGCTGGAGGATACTCCTGAGAGTCCCATGGACTGCAAGAAAATCAAACCTCTCTATTCTGAAGGAAATCAGCCCTGAGTGCTCACTGGAAGGACAGATCCTGAAGCTGAGGCTCCAATACTTTGGCCACCTCATGAGAAGAGAAGACTCCCTGGAAAAGACCCTGATGTTGGTAAAGATGGAGGGCGCAAGGAGAAGGGGACGACAGAGGACGAGATGGTTGGATAGTGTTCTCGAAGCTACCAGCATGAGTTTGACCAAACTGCGGGAGGCAGTGGAAGACAGGAGTGCCTGGCATGCTGTGGTCCATGGGGTCACGAAGAGTCGGACACGACTAAATGACGAAACAACAACAATTGGTTGTGAATGTGAGCTGGGCTGCACATTTTTTGAGACGTTTCAACTGTTAGTTTCTGTATCTGTTCCACATCAAAGGAACTTCTAACTTACAGTCTCATCCAGACTTCCACTTGTCTCAGTGCTTTCGCCCAGAAAAAACTTCTGTTTACTGCTGAACTGGAATAAACGTCAGTCAGGTTTTGTAGGATTGACATTTGTTCCTATTCAGCATTAAAACAGCTGGTTTTTCCTAGGGAAAGTGAGGGGACGAACAAAAAACTGCTTGGACCCATCAAATAATATTCCCCTGTCACGTCTGAAAAAGGGATCTATTGCGTAAGTCTGTTTTGCGTGATTTACAGGCCTCATGGCTCAACTGACTCACTAAAATTGAGTACAGTGGTACCTCGGGTTATAGACTCTTCAGGTTACAGACACTTCAGGTTACAGACTCCGCTAACCCAGAAATAGTACCTCGGGTTAAGAACTTTGCTTCAGGATGAGAACAGAAATTGTGCGGGGGTGGCGCGGTGGCAGCGGGAGGCCCCATTAGCTAAAGTGGTACCTCAGGTTAAGAACAGAATGGACCTCTGGAACAAATTAAGTTCTTAACTCGAGGTACCACTGTAGTTATAACATCCCTAATACCAGCACCCAATATTTTGTAGATCAGCAAGCAAGGCACCTCAATGAACATTTTACTGGACTTGGGAATCTGGCAAATGTCTGATCTTCACATTCTCTAGAGCAGACCCTGAAAATCACTTTGCCATGTCTTGGCAGCAGCAGCTGGTACATATCATTCCTTTTTGGCTGCAGTTGTGACAACAAAGTATCACCTGGTGGCTGCCATGTCGTCTCTGAAATAATCTGAAACTATTGGAGAATATTCGCATGCCTGCAGAGTGTTCAGATAATATTCGCTATCAAAATTCGCAGAGGATTCCCCCACCCCACCCCAGGAACAAATTTATTTCAGCTTCACTTGAGAGATAGTTTTGTTTCATTTATTTTAAATGTTGTTTTCATTGCCTATTTTAAAATTTAACCCACCCAGGCCTTCGAGATAGTCATGCTGCCTGCCTAATGAACAAATTAAAAAAATTGTCCAGCAGCACCTTAGAGACTAACTAAGTTTGTTCTGGGTATAAGCTTTCGTGTGCATGCACACTTCTTCAGATATAATGAAACAGAAGGCACCAGACTCTTATATATAGTGAGAGGGTCTGGTGACTCCTGTTTCATTATATCTGAAGAAGTGTGCATGCACACGAAAACTTATACCCAGAACAAACTTAGTTGGTCTCTAAGGTGCTACTGGACAAACATTTTAATGTAATATGGCTTACTATCAGTACATTCCTCCACCAGGGCCAGGGCCTTTTCAGTGATGGCTCCGACCTGGTGGAATGCTCTGTCCCATGAGACTAGGGCCCTTCAGGATTTAACCTCCTTCCATCGGGCCTGTAAGACAGAACTATTCCACCTGGCCTTTAATTTGAATTCAGCCTGATCTTTTATTTCCCTTCTCTTCCTTCCCCCTCCCCTTTTATGAAGATCACCCACTCTGAGACCCCACAGCTAATTCTCCCCTGGCCTCCTCGCTGGCCCAAGTTGGACCAATTCAGCCAGCTACCCCTGGGGATTATCTAATTGATTTTTGATTTTTATGGTTATTCATGTTTTTATGCTGTATTTTATGCTGCTTTTATAATGAAGTGTTTTGAAGTGTTTTAAATTTGTTGTTAGCCGCCCTGAGCCCGGTTTTGAACTGGGAAAGGCAGGGTATAAATAAAAAAATATCATTATTATTATTATTATAGGCTGAGAGTTAGTGACTGGCCCAAGGTCACCCAGTGAGCTTCATGGCTAAGTCGGGAATCGAACCCAGCTCTCCCAGGTCCTAGTCCAACACTCTAACTGCTGTGCCACCACTGGGTCCATTCTGCACCTGAGTTCAGTCCAGGTACCACAGTGTCAGGCAGCAGAGGAACCAACCCCCACGGCAGGTTGCCAGGAACGGACAAGACATGGAAAAATCCTTACCATCTGCTTTTATTCAATATTCACAGAGAGAGGCTTGGGAATGCAGCCTCTTGGAATAATGGCATTGCTCGGAGTGAATGTCCAGTCCCCGGCTTGATAACACAGTGAGCGTAGTTAATTAAAAAGGAAGATTCATTGTCAAAACAAACAGATTGCTCCAGACAGCTTAACACAGCCTTTGCCCTCATCAATCAAGACGACCCTTCTGAAGACTGCTTCCGGTGTGGCCAGAAGCAACTGAACTTTCGCTTCGTACACCTTTCGTTTTGCTTCCTATCTTGCAGCCCTCCCATTTGTTGAGACCTCGGACTGAGTGGCTCAGCTCCCTCCTTATGCCCATTCTCTGAGAAGCTGTCTCTTAAGTCTTTCCCGCCTGTTTGTGCTTCCAGCGAGCTTTGACTGCGTTCTCGCTTGCTCCCTGCCATTCCCTTATCAGCCAGCATTCCAAGGGGCAGGGGAGCTGGCGCTAGTCGATGCTCATCCTGTCTGGCAGTTAACCCTCTCTGTTCTCGGCTGCTTTCTTCTGTTGGCAGCAACCTTTCCCTGGGAGCTGGCTCATTCATTCATGACAGTGAATCTCCACCCCTCCCACTTCTTCATGAGTCCGCTACAGGTGCTGCTAAGTGCCCTCTGCCTTTGAGCTCTTTGCTCTCCTACTTTCAAGGCCTGCCATGTTCTGGGAGGAGTCTGGAATGCTTTCTAAGGACACTGAGTCCATCAGCTGTCTCTCCCCTGGTACTGCTTCTTCCTCCTCCTTTCCCTACAGGGAACCAGGCAGAGGGCCTTTTCGGTGGTGGCGCCCGCCCTGTGGAATGCCCTCCCATCGGATGTCAAGGTGATGGACAACTACCTGACATTCAGAAAACATCTTAAGGCGGCCCTATTCAGGGAAGCTTTTAATGTATGATATTTTAGTGTTTTTTGGTTTCTGTGGAAGCCGCCCAGAGTGGCTGGGGAAACCCAGCCAGATGGGCGGGGTACAAATAATAAATTATTATTATTATTATTATTATTATTTCCCAGCTTTTCCTCTGCCTCTGAGCTGTGACTTCCCTCAAACCCCTGTTGTAATTCTGAACTGTCTCTGTCTTCTCTAGAAGGGTCAGGCTGGGGAGGCAATCTCCATCATTCCTCCTCTGCCCAGTCCCTGTGTGCTGGGCCCAGGGGTAACCTGAGCACAGCAGTCCAGGTCCGGTCCAACAGGGTCTAAGCAAGACACGAAGCAGGAACCCAGGCAAGGTCAGGTACAGAATCTCAGGCAGGATCTGGCAAACAGCAATGTTGCTCCCACAACCTGGGGCGAGGTGCGACAGCCTTTTATCTTAGTCGGGGTAACGGCCGGTCCTGATCCCCTGGTGACTCACCTCCCTGTCTCACCCGAAGGCGAGCACTCCTCCTGCGAGTACTCAGGTACAGTGGTACCTCGGGTTACATACGCTTCAGGTTACACACTCCGCTAACCCAGAATTAGTGCTTCAGGTTAAGAACTTTGCTTCAGGATAAGTACAGAAATCAGGCTCCAGTGGCGCGGCGGCAGCAGGAGGCCCCCATTAGCTAAAGTGGTGTTTCAGGTTAAGAACAGTTTCAGGTTAAGAACGGACCTCCAGAACGAATTAAGTACTTAACCTGAGGTACCACTGTATCTCCTCTCAGACCTTAGTCTCTGCAGCTCGGGAGATGTCAGTGGGCTACTAGACCTAGGGGCCGCCTCAGCCTCCCCTGACCCAAACGGTAGTGGAGCAGCTGTAAGTGATGGCCCAGCTGAAGGCAACAAGGTAATCCCTGCATCTGGAGCCAGGGCAGGCTCAGGCCCCTGACTCGGCCCAGCTGGTGCTTGTTGCAGGGGAACCTGTGCAGACTGGAGCTATTCAGGATCAGGCCCCAGACTTGGTTCAGATGACTCCTGAGGCAAAGGATCTGGAGCAGACTGAGACTCCTCTGGTTCCGAGTCCGAGCCTGAGTCCCAGGCCATCACACCCTGACACAGAGATCAGTTGCACAGAGGGGTTATCACAATGGTGCTTCCTTTGCAAGTGCTCCCTGTGAGCCGTTTTGTTCATTTCCAAATGGACGCTGAGGAGACAGCAATGGGATGTGTGGGCACGTCACACAGACCCCAAACTCTCGGCAAACTTCTCCAGACCAAGAAGCAGCGGCCTCCTTCTTGCACTAGTTACTGGACGAAAACCTCTTGAAGAAAACATGGATGCGCCTGCAGCAGAACGTTAGGACCAATGTCAGTTCTCCCTGACCCTCGCCAGGGTAAGTGATGAACAAACATTGCGTGTGCGCAGTGCACAGGTTTTCTGTCCTAGGTGGAGGAGGACCGAGGTGGGTGAGGACTGGGCTTGTCTCCTTCCCATTCATCCCCACCCTTCCCCTTGCCCCAAGTCCTCCTCCCTATAGAGGAACTAATATACAGTCCCTAACAAAATCTGCTCATTCTGCCCATGCCCCTGACTAGCTTCCCCTTCTCAGATATTAAGTATTCAAACCTCATTTACATCCTTATTTTTCAATTTGCTGCCACAGTAGTTTAATTTATTCTATATAATTTCTTTTTCTGAGGGGACATTAATCATTGCCCTGTGCTTTTGGGCGCCTCTGGGATATGTGTGTGTGTGTGTGTGCGTGTGTGTCTGTGTGGGGCTGCTTTTTTTTTTAATCAATAAAACAAAGCAACCCTCCTCCCTCCGCAAGCCCCCGCCCCATCAAGTACCCACCCTACTCCCCCCCTTTGCCGGAGGAGAGAAACATAATTTCTTTCTCACTTCTTTTTTTTTTTTATTGTTTCCTATATGTTTGAAGATTAATTCCTCTCCATGTTTCTGACAACTGTGGGTGAGAAGGGACAGTGTGTGCCAGTACTAGAGAAGAGGAAGGCTTCCCTGCTGCAGAGCAGAAGTTTGGACCTGCTTCTTGAAGAAAATGTAAAATAATGAATTTGGCTTTCTTTCCTGGAGGGGGAAAAGTACCCTCCTGTCATTTTGGTTATTATGGCTAGCACGGAGGAGACAAAACGGTTGGGATATTGCGAGCTGACCCTAAGAAGTCTGAGAAAAGGGAGAATCATAGAATCACAGAATTGTAGAGCTGGAAGAGACCACAACAGTCATTTAGTCCAACCCCATGCAATGGAGGAATATTTTTGCCCAGTGTGGGCTCAAACCCATGATCCTGAGATTAAAGGTCTTATGGGTGACAGCAGCCACGAAATTAAAAGACGCCTGCTTCTTGGGAGAAAAGCAATGACAAACCTAGACAGCATCTTAAAAAGCAGAGACATCACCTTGCCAACAAAGTCCATATAGTAAAAGCTATAGTTTTCCCAGTAGTGATGTGTGGAAGTGAGAGCTGGACCATAAAGAAGGCTGATCGCCGAAGAATTGATGCTTTTGAATTCTGGTGCTGGAGGAGACTCTTGAGAGTCCCATGGACTGCAAGAAGATCAAACCTCTCCATTCTTAAGGAAATCAGCCCTGAGTGCTCACTGGAAGGACAGATCCTGAAGCTGAGGCTCCAATACTTTGGCCACCTCATGAGAAGAGAAGACTCCCTGGGAAAGACCCTGATGTTGGGAAAGATGGAGGGCACAATTAGAAGGGGACGACAGAGGATGAGATGGTTGGATAGTGTTCTCAAAGCTACCAGCATGAGTTTGACCCAACTGTGGGAGGCAGTGGAAGACAGGAGTGCCTGGCGTGCTCTGGTCCATGGGGTCATGAAGAGTCAGACACGACTAAATGACTAAACAACAACAATGTTCTACCGACTGAGCTGTCCTGTGCATTACCCTTTGCTCTGGTTCCAGTGTGTCCCCCCTACCCCGTGTTTGAAACTGAGGACATCCGGCACCAGCCACAATCCATATATATCCTGTAGTTTCTTGAGAAATAGGGACGCGGGTGGCGTTGTGGGTTAAACCACAGAGCCTAGGACTTGCCGATCAGAAGGTCGGCGGTTCGGATCCCCGCGACGGGGTCAGCTCCCGTTGTTCGGTCCCTGCTCCTGGCCAACCTAGCAGTTCGAAAGCACCTCAAAGTGCAAGTAGATAAATAGGTACTGCTCTGGCGGTAAGGTAAACGGCGTTTCCGTGCACTGCTCTGGTTCACCAGAAGCGGCTTAGTCATGCTGGCCACATGACCCAGAAGCTGTACGCCGGCTCCCTCGGCCAATAAAGCGAGATGAGCGCCGCAACCCCAGACTCGTCCATGACTGGACTTAATGGTCAGGGGTCCCTTTACCTTTACCTTTACATTCTAGGTGCAAAAAATCCAGAGGTTTATACCCACCAGTCAACCTCTCTCTGTGTGTAACTTCCAGCTGGTCAAAAGCACTTAAGGAGAGACCGCAGAGCAGGGCTGGTGGCAGTCATTTTCATTTGAAGAGACATTTGTGCCCTTACGAAAAAAGAAGAGTGTACTGCCTCAAATTCAAGCATACGAATTGGGCCCAAGTGACAGAATGGTGTGATAATCTTGAAAGAAGAATCACAGAACTCTGCTCCCAGCTAATACGCTCTGATGTTTCTGAATGCCAATATAGGCGTTTGTTTATTTCAATGATTTGTAAACTGCCCTTCCATATGAATATTTCCAGTGTGATCGACAAGGTAATCAGAATAATAGAACCAGCAAAAGATCAGAGAAATTATACAAAAGGTCAAGCAGCAGCACTAAAACGTTATCCTCAAAAGTTCAAAGTCTGAGAAAATAGAGAAGTGCCACTGGTGCGTCACACTGTTGACTCGTGTTAAGCTTGTGGTCCACCAAGGCCAATCTGGGTGTTTCTCATCCTATATTTGTGCATCTGATTATTCCTAAGTGCAGAACCTGACATTTGTCCCCATTCATTTTGTTTGTTTTGGCCCAGTTCTCCAATCTGTTAAGGTGATGGAACACTCTATCAAATAGTTTTCTCCTCTTTCGTGAAATTGTCCACTTAGGCACTGCCAAAAAGGTCAAAAGGTGACACTTTTGCAGGTGTGAATTTATATGTATAGATGCAAATTCAGAAATAATTACTATGATTTTAATAGAAATAGAATACATCTCACCAGAGTGAGGGAAGATGGTGACGAGGAGAACTGTCTAGGAGAACTGCCTGCTCAGGCTGCTGTCAAGGTACTAGCTTCTGGTGGGCAACTTCAAGGCCCCATTTCCCCTTTTTGCTGATGGATAGATGACGGAAAGCTCTAGAAGCAGCTCTCAAGCTAGCTAGAGTCATTCATGCAAGAATATAGGAAAGTACGTCAGGGTAGCAAATGGTGTGTACCTCATAGTTTGTGTTGGATTGGCTCAAAAGAAGCCAACCTACTTTGGGGGCGAGGGCAAGGGGAATGGCTAGAATTATTTCCAAGACAATCCAAATTCAGTTACATAAACCCCCTGCTCAGTCAAGGTAAAGGTAAAGGTACCCCTGACCATTAGGTCCAGTCGCGGAGGACTCTGGAGTTGCGTGCTCATCTCATCAGGGCCAGGGGGCAGATTTAGTCCAATAACAACTGATTGGTTCAAAATTGGGAAAGGAGTATGTCAGGGAACTGCCATCGGAGGAACAGGTGGTGGAGGGGCTCAGGGAGGCTGGAAGAGACTCAACAGCTGAAGCAGGAACCAGCAGGGGGAGGAGTGGATCTCTGAGGGAATGCGAGCAGGCGGGAGGGCTCAGAGACACTTCCAGCGAGAACAGTGGGGAGGTATCTGAAGTTCCCATAGGGAGACCCACGCCTCGCCGGAAACTGTCACGCCGTGAGTCCAGAAGACGTGTTTCCGTTAAGGAACTGTTATGCTGGAAACGATTCCGAAAACAACCACTGTCGGAATCTGCAAGTGACTAGAGGAGCCATGTCTGAGGGGCTCCGTCACAGACAGAGGTTTGTGAACTTGCACAGACTCTGAGGGACTACGCTTTTACGCACAAGCAGCTCATCATCCCATCACAGCATTCCGACAGTCTCTGTAAGCTGTTTGTGCAGGAGAAAGCATCATGAGTGACCCAGCCGGAACCGGAGAAGCAGGAGTTGGAGCAGGGCGAAGCCTGGAAGAAAGGTACCGGGCGTTGGAGATCCAACTGGCGCTGCAGACGGCGAGGCTTGAGGAGAGAAGGGCTCAGGATGCAGACAAGAAGGGGAAAGCCACCCAGTTCACCAGAAAGGTACCAGGATTGGTGCAGAAGTTCGGGGGGGACCCCAAGGACTACCATGCCTTTAGAACAGAGATGCAATATGCCCTCAATGTGCAGTTTGATGAATTCCCTGACGAGGAATCGCGAGTGGCTTTCGTGATTGGGCACCTTGAAAAGGGGGCGAGGGACTGGGTGCGACCCCTGATGGCAACGCATAATGACGTCCTAAAGGACACAATGAAGTTCTTTCGTGCAATGGATCTCATGTTTTCCAGCGATATTGAGCAGGAAGTGGTGCGCAGACAGTTAATGGCTTGCAAGCAGGGGAGCCGATCTGTCCGTGAGTACTGGACTGAGTTTACCATGCTGGTTCACAGATTGGGGTGGGATTTATCGGCGGAACCCATTCAAATGCTTTTTGAAGAAGGACTTTCTTCGGCTGTGAAAGACGAACTTTCCCGGAGTCCCAGGGCGGTTTCTATGGATCAGCTGACCAAATCTGCGCTGACCATAGGAGCGCGCCAGGAGGCGAGAGCCTTGGAGAGGCGGGAAGGTAAGGGGGAACGTTGGAAGGAGTTCCGCATTCCAGACATTCCTGAGCCAGCTTTCCCGCCGGCAGAGCCGATGGAAATCGGAACAGCGCGCGCGCGCGCAGTTTCAAAGCCCAGTGAAGGGGGTAGGAAGGAGGGAAAAGGCACCCGGAAATGCTATCTCTGCCAACAGCCAGGTCACTTTGCCAGAGTCTGCCCCCAGAGGAAGGAATGGCAAGGGATGGTGGGAGCTGTTGAGGGAGGAGTGGAGGAGATATCGGAGCGAGTAAAAGCCAACGCCTGGCTGCCACCGTCGGGGCACAGCAGCCAGGCCAAAGAGCAGTGAAAGTGCCCACGCCAGAACCTCCCAAACCTGCCCTAGTGATAGAAGTGTCACTAGAGTTGCAAAACGGATACCCTCTGAAGATTAAGGCGCTGTTGGACTCAGGCAGCTCCTGCAATTTCATGAGCAAAGAGTTTGCAGCTGAACACCAGATACAGACGATCCCTTTAAGCAACCCCCTGCAGGTGACCACGATCGATGGCAGGGAGCTGTTGGGAGGGGAAGTCAGCTTGCAGACCGTCCCAATGATAATGAAGGTGGCAAGGCACACAGAACTGATAGCGTTTAATGTGGCCACCTTGGGAGGGGCTCCCATTATTTTGGGGATGAGCTGGCTGGCGTTACATGATCCACTGGTGGGCTGGCATCAGAGAGTGGTTTCCTTTGGTTCCGCACATTGCTTAGAACACTGCAAGGAGGGAAAGGGTTCAGCAGGAGCCCAAGCTACCCTAGCAGGGACAGAAGTAACGGAGAAGGTGAAGGTACCACGACAATATGCAGATCTCAGCGACGTGTTCAGCGAAAGGGAAGCTGACCAACTACCCCCGCATAGACCCTTTGATTGTCAAATCAATTTACTGCCTGGGGCGCAGCTCCCCGCAGGCAAGTTGTATGCCATGTCAGACAGAGAAATGCAGGAGCTAAGAGAGTTCATTGACAAGAACCTGAAGAGGGGTTTCATCAGAGAGTCAAGAGCGGTGGGAGGTAGTCCAGTGTTTTTTGTGGATAAAAAAAACACGGACAAGCCGAGACTTGTGTGTGACTTTAGGGCCTTAAACGCAGTGTCAGAACCATTGGCCTTTCCCATGCCTAGAATAGATGACATTTTGAACAGGGTGCGGAAGGGAAAGATTTTTACCAAGCTGGACCTAAGGGGGGCGTACAATCTGATACGTATAAGGAAAGGGGATGAATGGAAAACCACCATGTTCACCCCTTTGGGGGCATTTGAATATCTCGTTATGCCATTTGGATTACAAGCAGGCTCGGCGTGCTTTCAATCGCTGATGAACCACGTACTAGGGCCTTTGCTTTACAAGAATTGTGTGGCCTTCCTGGATGACGTGTTGGTGTATTCTGAGAATGAGGAGCAGCATGTGAGAGACGTCAGAGAAGTGTTGCGCAGGCTGCTAGCCAACCGGCTGTGGGTGAAACTGGAGAAGTGTCAGTTTCATACCAAGGAGGTGGAGTTCCTGGGGTACCGCCTGTCAGACAAGGGATTGGCCATGGATCCCGGCAAGGTCCAGGCAGTGCTGGAATGGAAAACACCCAAAACAAAGAAGGATGTGCAGAGGTTCCTAGGGTTTGGGAACTTTTACCGTAAGTTCATCCGAAACTTTGCCCACCTGACGGCGCCCATAACGGACTGTCTCAGCAGTAAGAAGAAATTTGTTTGGACTGAGGAGGCGGAGCGAGCTTTTGAGGAGCTAAAAAGGGCCTTCGCCTCTGAAGAACAACTTCTGCATGTGGATTTACAAAAAAAGATGAGAGTCGAAACAGACACATCAGACAGAGCCATAGGGGCGGTGCTTCTTCTGCAGCCAGGGAAGGAGGAGTCAGAGTGGAGACCGTGTGCCTTTTTTTCGCGAAAGCTGAACAAATCCGAGAGGAACTACACGGTGTACGACCGAGAACTTCTTGCTATTCATGAGGCTTTTCGAAGATGGAGGCACCTGCTAATTGGCGCACAACATAAGGTGCAAGTGTGCACTGACCACAAGAACCTAGAGTATTGGAGAACGGCACGAGTGCTCAACCAACGGCAGTTGAGATGGGCCCAGGAGTTCTCCAGATTTAACTTTGAGATTTGTTACGTGCCAGGCCCAGAGAACGTTAGGGCGGACGCTCTCTCACGCAAACCTGAATATTTGGAGGGGGAGGGAGCACCCGAAGAGAGACATGTCATTCCAGAGGACCGCTGGGTGTGTGGGGCGGCATTGGTGGGGCAAAGAGAACTGGTAGAGGGAACGGAGAATGATGAATACACCCAGGACAAACTCAGGGGACTCAGGAGGGAGGGAGATAAACCTGGAGGTTTTGAGGAGAGAAACGGGGCGTTGTACTACAAGGGAGCGTTATATATACCTGAAGGAGAGTTGAGGGGGAAGGTACTCAAGCAGCTGCACGATAGCCCCACAGCGGGGCATTTTGGGCAACACAGAACCATGTGGCTGGTGACCAGGGAATTTTGGTGGCCCAAGGTCAGGGAAGACGTGCGGGAGTATGTGAGGAGTTGTGACCAATGCCAGCGAGCCAAAGGGGAAAGGCGGGCGCCGGCAGGGTTATTAGAACCGCTACCCACACCAGAAAGACCATGGGAAGCAGTGGCCATAGATTTCATGACTGATCTGCCAAGGTCCAGAGGGAAAACAGCCATCATGGTTGTGGTAGACCTGTTAACCAAAATGGCACACTTTATAGCCTGCTCACATGCTGTTACGGCAGAAGAAACAGCTAAATTGTTTGTAGAAAATGTGTTTAGGTTGCATGGTGCCCCCTTGAGGGTGGTTTCTGACCGAGGGAAACAATTTACTTCCAGGTTCTGGAGGAAGCTCATGAGCTTACTGCATGTAGAGGTTAATTTCTCGACTGCCCGGCATCCTGAAACCAATGGGCAGGCGGAAAGAGCCAATGGCATCCTCCAGCAATATTTGAGGTGTTATGTCAATGACAGAGAGAATGATTGGGTGGAGAAGTTGGCATTGGCGGAATTTGCCTACAACAATGCGGAGAACGTGTCCACGGGGATGAGCCCCTTTTTGGCTAATTACGGGTGCCATCCCAGGGCTTTCCCGGGGGGGAAGGGGAGAGATGGAGCGTTCCAGCTGCCGAACAGTTCGTAGAAGAAATGGAAGCAATCCATCGCCAGCTCCAACTTAACTTAGACAGGGCCAAGGAGGAATATAAGAGGCAGGCAGACAAACACAGGAGAGAAGGTGAAACCATTAGGGTGGGGGACCAAGTGTGGCTGTCAACCCAAGGGTTACCCTTCAAAGGGGGTTGTAAGAAGTTAAGACCCAAAAGATTGGGCCCATTTGAAATCACACAACAGGTCAATCCAGTGGCTTTCAGACTCCGGTTACCGAACCACATGAAGCTGCACCCAGTTTTCCACAGGTCATTGCTGTCACTGTATAAAGGGGACAGAGAAGGGAGGGTCACTCGGGGACCAGCAATGGAGGAAAGGGAACAAAGCTACCATGTAGCGGAGATCCTCGATTCCAGGTGGAAGGGAGATCAAGTAGAGTATTTGGTAATGTGGGAAGGGGAACCGGAGTCGGAAAACACCTGGGTCAGGGCAGAGGATGTCAATGACGAGGTTTTAATAGAAACTTTTCATCAGAGGTTCCCACGCAAGCCTCAACCGGTAGCGAGGTTCCGGAGGGAATACTTTGCCACGACAGACGAAGAAGAGGAGTTGGAGGGGTTCACAGATTCCGAGGAGGAGGAGGATTCAGCGAGCCGGGACGGCGATCGATGGAGGGAAGTGTTCGAGACGTCTGAAGATGAAGAAGAGTCTTTTCGGGGTTTTACCTCCTCACCTCCCAGAGGAGAGGGAACGGGAGGGGGTGAGGGGGGCCCTGGAGGGGAGGTGGATGTCAGGGAACTGCCATCGGAGGAACAGGTGGTGGAGGGGCTCAGGGAGGCTGGAAGAGACTCAACAGCTGAAGCAGGAACCAGCAGGGGGAGGAGTGGATCTCTGAGGGAATGCGAGCAGGCGGGAGGGCTCAGAGACACTTCCAGCGAGAACAGTGGGGAGGTATCTGAAGTTCCCATAGGGAGACCCACGCCTCGCCGGAAACTGTCACGCCGTGAGTCCAGAAGACGTGTTTCCGTTAAGGAACTGTTATGCTGGAAACGATTCCGAAAACAACCACTGTCGGAATCTGCAAGTGACTAGAGGAGCCATGTCTGAGGGGCTCCGTCACAGACAGAGGTTTGTGAACTTGCACAGACTCTGAGGGACTACGCTTTTATGCACAAGCAGCTCATCATCCCATCACAGAGTACGACAAGGCTGTATATTGTCTCCCTGCTTATTTAACTTATATGCAGAATTCATCATGCGAAAGGCTGGGCTGGATGAACCCCTAGTTGGAATTAAGATTGCCGGAAGAAATATCAACAACGTCAGATATGCAGATGACACAACACTGATGGCAGAAAGTGAGGAGGAATTAAAGAACCTTTTAATGAGGGTGAAAGAGGAGAGTGCAAAATAAGATTTGAAGCTCAACATCAAAAAAACGAAAATTGTGGCCACTGGTCCCATCACCACCTGGCAAATAGAAGGGGAAGAAATGGAGGCAGTGAGAGATTTTACTTTCTTGGGCTCCATGATCACTGCAGATGGTGACAGCAGCCACAAAATAAAAAGACGCCTGCTTCTTGGGAGAAAAGCAATGACAAACCTAGACAGCATCTTAAAAAGCAGAGACATCACCTTGCCAACAAAGGTCCGTATAGTTAAAGCTATGGTTTTCCCAGTAGTGATGTATGGAAGTGAGAGCTGGACCATAAAGAAGGCTGATCGCCGAAGTATTGATGCTTTTGAATTATGGTGCTGGAGGAGACTCTTGAGAGTCCCATGGACTGCAAGAAGATCAAACCTAGCCATTCTGAAGGAAATCAGCCCTGAGTGCTCACTGGAAGGACAGATCCTGAAGCTGAGGCTCCAATACTTTGGCCACCTCATGAGAAGAGAAGACTCCCTGGGAAAGACCCTGATGTTGGGAAAGATGGAGGGCACAATTAGAAGGGGACGACAGAAGACGAGATGGTTGGACAGTGTTCTCGAAGCTACCAGCATGAGTTTGACCCAACTGTGGGAGGCAGTGGAAGACAGGAGTGCCTGGCGTGCTCTGGTCCATGGGGTCATGAAGAGTCAGACACGACTAAATGACTAAACAACAACAATGGAACAAACATAGTCTGATCCAGAAGAGCTTTTCTCCTGTGCCCCAGACAGAACCATGTTTATTTTGGCTTCTTTTGAGCTAGGACCCTTTAGTCCTCCTTAGGCATTGCTTTCCTTCGGTCATCTGGAAGTAGATTTTGAATGATCGCTCCATATGGCTCTCTGTATGGCACTGTATTTCCCATCAGTATCCACCACTATGGCCGAGATCTTTCTATAAATTTTAATCAAAAGAAATCCCATCTTGAAAAGGTCCCCTGCAACACACGTTCCGAAGCTCTCTCTTTGTTATTTCTACCTCTAATTGCTTCTTATTCTGTGCTATTTGGAGGCAGTGATGAATTGACTTCTAATTAATCAGTTCCTGTTTCCCTTGGAGGAAAATTTAATTACTGGATTCCTCTTCTTGCTTTTTTATTTTTTTAAAAATTGCAAAACAGCACTACTTTTCAATAACAAGAAAAGAATACATTATTCAAAGAAACTAGAAATTACTCTGTTTCATAAAAAAAGGAAACTAATTAAGGGGCAATTAATCATTCATACCCCTGCCATGCTGAATAGGGAACAATTATAAGCAGCAGTAGTGAACAGGAATGTTCTAATTAAGGGTGCTATAGTCCCTATACCAAAACCTATATAATATGAGGTTTGGTTTAATTGTGACGTTTTGCTTATGAGTTCATTGTTGCTTCATTAAGAGTGTTTTATAAATTGTAACTGTCTTATTGGTGATTTGTTAATTACTCTATATTATTTTTGCTGTTTTTGCGATGTTCCATTATGTTCTATCATGCTATTGTTATTAAATGTGGCATAGTACTATAAAAAATCAAATGAAATCACTGCAATCTGTTTTTTATGTTTATTATTATTATTAAAAATATTTATGCTTTTCAGGTTTATACATTTCACTAATTTTACAAGCATTTTAACATTTCAAAACTTGACTTCCTTCCCCCTCTTTCTGTGGTTCCTTAAATTTATTTTTAATATCTTCTGCATATCCAAATTAACTTCATTTGCTCATTTATACATCTACTTAAAATATGCACTCTTATGAAACTGCAGGTTATTACATTAATCCTGCCCATGTTTTTATCTGTTTAAAATTTATCTGTAAATATACAATAAAGCATTTCCATTCTTTTATTTAAAAGTTTGTTACCTTGATTTCTCCCCCCCCCCCCCGGTATGTTTTGCCATTTCTGCACAGTCCATAAGTTTTTGTATCCGTTCTTCTTTTGCTGGGACTTCTGCCTCTTTTCATTCTGGGGCAAGTAACATTCTTACTGCTGTAGTTGCGTACATGAATAAATTTCTGTACTGTTTAGGTAATTCTATAATTCCCAAAGGAATCTGCTTTTTAAGTCAGGCTGCAGAATTACTGGATTGGTTAGACTAATCAATTGTAGCATTCTGAGCAACTAAAAAAGTCAACAGATACTTAAAGAAAAAAGTTAAGTACTAAAAATTTACATAAAAATTTACATTAAACTTGGCTTTCCACCCTGTGAAAGAAAGTGAGGCGCCTCTTCCACAATGATGGCTGTTGAAACATGATTTTTTTACTCTCTTGTATCCAGTTGTGCCTTTGACTTAGCAAAAAGTGCATCTGTTTGTTGAAATTGGACTACCCAATTTTTGTCAGTCCCCTACTTTCTGTAGTCCTCTATGCCTTAAACTATCCTAATAGAATATTCCAATCTTCAGGGGATGGGACACAATGTGGGAAGTAATGGAATCTGCAAAAGTAACTTCCATGAGCAGAAATGATTCCTGCTGAGGCAAAAAGCTACCTTTAGATAAGACCCATCATATTTTTTACGTGCAAAATTGTATGTATTTAATTGATTAATTGGACGATTAATCAACTTAAACTTATATGGTTCATAAACTGTTTTATATCAGGCAACAGTCTCAGTTTATAGTGGATTTAGTATGGACAAAAAAAAGAAGAAGAGAGAAGCAGCAAGATGATAATAATATTATCTGGATTATCCATTAAAAGTAAGTGAATGAATGATAGCAATCCAAAACTAAGCAGCTAGATCAGAAATGTCTCCAGTTCTGTAGAATTCAATGAGAGTTATCAAGAACAGAACAGCTTCTAATTACAGAGTCCCAGAACATCACTTATATATGCTTGTTCTAGTCTGCTCTTTCTTGGCATAACAGAACCTGGACTTTTAAAAATGAGTCAAAAAGGTGGAAACTGGCTATTAGGTGTGTCCAATTTTTGATAATCATAGTCATTTTACCAGTAACTCTTAAGATCTTAAGAGGGTAATATCAATAGATTCTGACATTTATCGGTGATCATGCAATAAGGTTAAAGCTTACTGGGAAATGATATATAATGACTTGAAAAAGATGTTTAAGATTACATTTTTTTAAAAAATAATAATAACCTAGAAGCTTTCCTTTTAGAGATTATGGGATCAGAGCTACCTGAACAATATAGAAATTGCCCCAAAATAGAAAGAAGTTCCGGTGAGAGAAGAATGGCTACAGAAATTAACGAACTATGCAGAAATGGTGAAACTTACCAGAAGAACAAGAAATCAAGATAACAAACTTTTTATTAAGGAATGGAAATGGTTTATTGATATTTTACAAACAAATTGTAAACAGATTAAGACATTAGCAGGATCATTGTAAAAACTTGCAGTTTCCAAAACATATATGTAAATAGACGAAGAAAAGAATAACTAGAGATAATTGGGATGTGCAGGTAAAGATGAAAATAAATTTATTGAACCGCAGAAAGAGAGGGAGGGAAGTTGAGGTTTGAAATGTTAAATTACTTTCTTTTTTATTTTTTGTTATAAATGAAAATTTAAAATTAAAAAAATCTGCCGTTTACCAGTAAATGTCAAAGCCAACTGAATGCTTTCAGTGGATGTCCCAATGTCATCTTCCTTATATTGTTTAAGTAAAGGATATTTCCCATGCCGTAGTTTATATATAATAAAATATTGTTACACACACACACACTGCATAGATAGCTACAGAGAGATTCCTCGACCCCTGGGAGTTGGCTCCTATGGGTACAACTTTGTACTGTCTCTCTCGGGTCAGAAAACTCACTTTATGCAATAACAACACATTAGAAAATGATGGAATAATGATAATTTGCTGCTTTCTGAATTTGGGCGGGTTTATATATTTTCACAGAGAGCAGCACAAATAAGAATGGCGTTTGAAGGGCCACTGAGAGGAGGGGTTTGGAGATCAAGAGCTGTATTTTTTTAAAATGAATTTTTTATTAAAGATTTCTTGGTTTACAAAAGTATGTACAGTGTCTCTTTTTTCAAGTTACATTTTCTACAGATCTGTTTCATTTGCTGAGGCATTAGCATTGCATTAGGAAGAAAAGGGGGAAAGAGGTGGAGGGGGCCGTGGTGAGTGGGGGTGGGGTCAGGTGACGATATTTCTATTTTACTTAATGTATCTGTGGGGTTTTGTGTCAGCGTCGCTTGTGCAGGTTCTCTTTACTATTCACTTGTGTTCCTTTGGTGGTGAGAGAGGTTGGGGTTGGCCCAGGGCATGGGTAGGCAACCTAAGGACCGGGGACTGGATCTGGCCCAATCGCCTTCTAAATCCGGCCCATGGACGGTCCGGGAATCAGTGTGTTTTTACATGAGTAGAATGTGCCCTTATTATTTAAAATGCATCTCTGGGTTATTTGTGGGGCATAGGAATTCGTTCATTTCCCCCAAAAAATATAGTCCGGCCCCCCACGAGGTCTGAGGGACAGTGGACCGGCCCCCTGCTGAAAAAGTTTGCTGACCCCTGGCCTAGGGTGTGGTTATTTGTTTGTGACTGGCTGTGGTGAACTTTATTTTCATGTGTGAGTGGGGTGGGTGGGTGTTTTGAATCAGGTTAGCCATATTGATTCGTACGCTGTTGGTGGATTCTTGTCGTTGTCTTGTTGGACTGTGTATGTGATAAAGGGGAGCCATACTGGGGTGAAGGTGTCTTCTTCCATTTGTCCCCGTGTCAAGTTTCAGCTTATTGGTTATTTTTTCTAATAGGGCTGTTTCCCATACTACTTGGTACCATTGGTCCATGTTTACTCCTCACAGGTCTCTCCAGTGTGGTGTAGTGGTTAAGAGCAGTAGACTTGTAATCTGGTGAATCAGGTTCGATTCCCCACTCCTCCACATGCAGCTGCTGGGTGACCTTGGGCTAGTCACTCTTCTCTGAAGTCTCTCAGCCCCACTCACCTCACAGAGTGTTTGTTGTGGGGGAGGAAGGGAAAGGAGAATGTTAGCCGCTTTGAGACTCCTTTGGGTAGTGATAAAGCAGGATATCAAATCCAAACTACTACTACTACTACTACTACTACTACTACTACTACTACTACTACTCTTCTTCTTCTTCTTCTTCTTCTTCTTCTTCTTCTTCTTCTTCTTCTTCTTCTTCTTCTCCTCCTCCTCCTCCTCCTCCTCCTCCTCCTCCTCCTCCTCCTCCAGTGTCTGGCTATGATGTTTCTGGCGGCTGAGAGTAGGTGGATCGAGAGCTGTACTGAGCAATTTTTAATCTCTCCACTAGAAACCTCAACCAGCCAAGCTCCATTCTGTCTTTAGAAATTATTTTTATGTGGTATAGTTCTCCGTCTGTGGCATTGCCCTGCTACTTTTGGGGTACGTTTGGGGGAGGGAACAGCTTTCATGTGGAAAAGTTGAAGCCACATCCGCAGAAAACACTTGATTCCCAGGCATTTTCTCAAAAGAGAGCAGCGTTTTGTTTTTCCCAGACGGTGACGTTCCCCTACAAATACAGCATGGGATAAGTGAGGGCTGTTTAATATCTCAAAACCACATATTTCTTTTGGCCCTGGTGTAAACTGCTCACACATTTTAGGGTTGTTGCTGTTGTTTTCGCTGTGCGACCACAGGAGGGTGAAAAGAAAATGAAACCCGGAGATTTCTCAGATGCTGTCAGGTTCAACAAAACAGCCTGTACGGTTGGTAGTCTAGATCAGAGGTATGCAAATGCCAGCCACTCTTGCATCTCTTTAGGGAAAGGCTTTTCCATCCGCAGAGCCTCTGCAGATCACCACCTGGAATGAATTGGTTCTGCTCTCTCTCTCTCTCCCCCAGATAAAATTTTAAAGCGTCAAATGCTGTTTTCCTCCTGGCCTAGGCCACTTCAAGATCGTGCCAAGCTGGCATTGGCCTGGGCACATTTCCTCTGCTACTTGCAACGATCGAATCCTTTCTGCAGCACGATTATGAGACCCTGGAGGCATCTGCCCCGGCCTTCAGTAGATGTCAGAGCTCACCAGGGAAAGAACAAACTCTGTGGTATGATATATTTAATAAAATAGTTTGCTGGGGGGGGGGGGAGGTGAAGAGAAGAAAAAGCCCAATGCCTGGGAAGGTAATGCGTTCATTTGAATAATGGGCAAAATCAAATTAATTCTACATTAAATAGTTCTGAATAAAGGGTTTAAGTCAGCAGTTTCAAACTTGTTTTCCTTAATTACTTTCCGTGTTTAATGTCATTAAGAAGATTAAAAATTCATTAACAAGAGTAGTAAAGTGGCAAATCAGTAAAGCTATCACTCCAGGTTAAAAACTAAGCTGAGGTTGACACTTTGCAGACTTCTACAGGCACTGGGGGAAATGCTATTGAGGACCAAGAGGTGGTTCCCAGGGGGAGAGAGGCGCAGAGTTGGATCAGGGCTAGATGAAGGTCAGCGTGTGTGTCTTGGGGGAGGAACCCCGTGGTAATTAATGCTGGGGTTGTCAATGGTAGACGAACACCCCCCTCCCACTTGGATTAATAGTGCAATTGAATTTTGCATATAAATGCAAGTTTAAACCTCAGTTGTACCCCATTGCCATCCTTTACCTCTGTCTCGATGGTAGACAGAGCTTTCTGGTAGAGAGAGCCTCCATGCCTCTCACCAGTGCCTTTTCCAAAGGAAAAATAGGCGCCGGAACTCACCGTGGTTACAATAAGTCGCCAGGTGAATCAGGGCAGCCCTGAACAAATCTGTTTGACAACAGATGCATTCACCTCCTGTAGAGGTTTTCTGAGTAGTGATGTATGGAAGTGAGAGCTGGACCATAAAGAAGGCTGATCGCCAAAGAATTGATGCTTTTGAATTATGGTGCTGGAGGAGACTCTTGAGAGTCCCATGGACTGCAAGAAGATTAAACCTCTCCATTCTGAAGGAAATCAGCCCTGAGTGCTCACTGGAAGGACAGATCGTGAAGCTGAGGCTCCAATACATTGGCCACCTCATGAGAAGAGAAGACTCCCTGGAAAAGACCCTGATGTTGGGAAAGATGGAGGCCACAAGGAGAAGGAGACGACAGAGGACGAGATGGTTGGACAGTGTTCTCGAAGCTACCAGCATGAGTTTGACCAAACTGCGGGAGGCAGCGGAAGACAGGAGTGCCTGGCATGCTATAACTATACGGACCTTTGTTGGCAAGGTCATGTCTCTGCTTTTTAAGATGCTGTCTAGAATAGCTTGCCATTTCTCTGCTAGAGTTGTTTCTCTTGTCTGGTGTTCTTGGGCCTGGTGTAGCAACACAGAGCCCCCAAACTGAAGGTGCTTGGGACCAGTGCTATTTTTCTAGAAACAGAGGGGCCAGAGCTCACCACGAACTTCTCCCTTGTTCTCTTCAATGGAGCCAGCCTGAGAGATAGCAGTTGCTGAGCTCCAGTGAGCTCCAGCTGAAAGAAGAAAAAAGCCCTGCCTAGGACAATTACCAGGTTTGGACTTTTGATAAAAGCCACACTTCCGTCTACTCAGGGACCACATTCAAGCACCCCAAAAGGGGGAGTATTTCCCATCACTATTAGTTAAGGATGAGAGAAAGAGGCATTAGCAAGGGGTCGTAGCAAAGGACAGAAAATTACATCTCTGTAACATGCCATGTGGCGTCTTAGATCAGAAGCAGAGTCAACCATGGAGAATGGTGGATATTATGAAGCACTAAGGCATGCAATGGCTTGACTGCCCAGTCAGTCCTCCTTCTTAGTCTTCGAAGTCTCATAAGCAGAGAATACTAGATGAGATCAGAAGGGGATTTTATTTTTTTGGTTGCTGGGTATAGTCACTAGAATTAAAGACATGCCTCAACCTGCAGGTCCCCAGATGTTGTTGGACTACAACTCCCATCATCCCTGAGCTCTGGCCTTGCTAGCTAGGGGTGATGGGAGTTGTAGTTCAACAACGTCTGGGGACCCACAGGTTGAGAAAGGCTGCTCTAGAACATCCTTCCCCAACCTCCATTGCACAACGTTGTTTCAGATGATGTTCCCATCACCCACAGCCAACAGGACCTGGTTGGAGGAGGCTGTGGACATCAAGGCTGAGGTTTCAGGGCTGCGTTGGCTAGTCTGCGGGCCTCCACATGTGGCCAAACTACAACTCCCATCCTTCCTGACTAGTGGGCGTGCTGGCTGGGGCTATTGCAAACTGTAGTTCAACAACAAATGAAGGGTTAGTCACTATGGTTGCCACCTTTGGTTGGGCAAAATATAGGAAAGGTTGGGAGGGGGATGACTGAAAATCACTTTACCTGGTGCAGAAATGATTTCATAACTTCCTGCTCTATCCTGGATGGACGGACCAGGACCGTGCAAAAAAAATCCAAACCCCTGGCTATCTTACTCAGAGTCTCCATTTCTGACCCACCAGCCTCATTATTAAATTTATTTGTTTGTTTTTTCAGATTAAAATTTTACAATGACATTTCCACCATACAACATAGAAACAAGATTCCAAAGAATCTCCTGGACTTCCCTTTGCGGGTCCTATTGTTAATCATCCAAATCTTTTACATCTCCATTATGTCCGAAATTCACCATTAAACTGCAAGTGTCGTTCCAATCCTACCAACGATTTTAGCTGTTTACAAGGGTTTTTAAGATAAATTATAAATCCCCCCCCATTCCTTATTAAACTTTTGGTCTTCCTGATTTCTAATTCTTCCGGTCATTTCAGCCATTTCGGCATAATCCATCAACCTGATCTGCCATTCTTCTCTGGTAGAGACTTTGTCTTCTTTCCCACCAGCCCCTGCCCACACAAAACTCTCATGCCCCCGCTCTCCACCAGGGCTGTGGAACCCCTGCCCCTCACTCTCCAAGTCTGACCCACCTGCCACCCCCCATGCAGAACCCGAGACCCCAGCCCAGTAGGCCTGTGCGCAGCAAACCCCTCTCTCGATTTCCGTGACCCACTGTGCAAATACTCTCTCTGAAAATTCTCCTCCTAGCCCTGTTCCAACACACACCCTCTGCCTGCGATAGCTCTCGCTGTCACTCTCAGCTCTCCTCCCCATGGATGTCTGCCTGCACAAATTCCTGCTCAGGCTCTCGCTCTCCTCCTTCTACTGGACCCATCTTCTGCCTAGGCAGCTTCGAGGAGGAGACGCAGGATCTCAAATACATGAGAAAAGGCATCCCGTTTGAAGTACAAACAGGACAATGGATAAAGGTAAAGGTAAAGGGAATTCTGACCATTAGGTCTAGTCGTGGCCAACTCTGGGGTTGCCGCACTCATCTCGCTTTATTGGCCGAGGGAGCTTCCGGGTCATGTGGCCAGCATGACTAAGCCGCTTCTGGAGAACCAGAGCAGCACATGGAAACACCGTTTACCTTCCCGCCGGAGCGGTACCTATTTATCTACTTGCACTTTGACATGCCTCCAAACTGCTAGGTTGGCAGGAGCAGGGACTGAGCAACGGGAGCTCACCCCATCACGGGGATTCAAACCGCCAACCTTCTGATCGGCAAGTCCTAGGCTATGTGGTTTAACCCACAGCGTCACCTGCATTCCTAGGATACTTTTCTCCAAAAGAAAAGATAATGTTTTTCTAGGGATGGGTGGTAACTCTATTGGACACCCCTGTTTTAGGGAATTGCCCCTTCTCCCTTTGGGGACAAGGTCTTTCCGGCACTTGGGCGCTGCTCCTACAGTGAAAGCTAGAGGTATAATTAAAAAAGCAGTTCCTCCTGACACTTAAAGTAATACAATAGCCCTGTTAACCATTCAACCATCCCTGTCACCCGAGGCAAGACCCTAAGTCTGTGTACTCAGAGGTAAATCCCAATCAGTTCAGTGGGATTTATTCCCTAGGAAGTGTGGCTAGGATTTAGGTGTTTTGAGAAGGGAGGGGTAGCTCTTGCTTTTCCCAGGTATCAGTCCTTTTATTAGTCATTTACTCAACTAGTTCCTTCCTGCGTTACTTCAGGAAATGAGTAATTACACACAGGTTGTCTACTCTGCCTGATGGTAACAGATCTCCAGGGCTCCAGGCAGAGAGGGGTCTTTCACATTTAGCTGGGAAAGCCAGTATTGAACCTGGATGAAAAACATGTGGTGAGTTAGGGACCCGTCCTGATTAAAAACAAGAGAATTTTATTTTTATTTTTTAGCTAAAAGCCCTTTAAGCAGCTGTCTCCTGCATCCATTCCAGCCACCAAAACATTTTTTTGTATCGGGACCTTCATTCTTCTTTCATTATATTTTATTTGCGCAATTGTGTTTTGGTGGTGGTGGGGAAATGGAATGAAAAACTGATCCATCGTTTTCATTTTTGCCTTTGCACTTTCGAGCAAAAACAACAGTTAGAACGGCAGTGCAGCCAAGAATTGCAAGAATGGGAGTTGCAGAAAGATGGGGCACCAAGAACCATGTTACTAACTGCCAAAAAAGAGTGTTAGCTCTAGGTAAAGGTAAAGGGACCCCTGACCATTAGGTCCAGTTGTGGCCGACTCTGGGGTTGCGGCGCTCATCTTGCTTTATTGGCCAAGGGAGCCAGCGTACAGCTTCCGGGTCATGTGGCCAGCATGACTAAGCCGCTTCTGGCGAACCACAGCAGTGCACGGAAACGCCGTTTACCTTCCCGCTGGAGCGGTACCTATTTATCTACTTGCACTTTGATGTGCTTTCAAACTGCTAGGTTGGCAGGAGGAGGGACCAAACAACGGGAGCTCACCCCGTCACGGGGATTTGAACCGCCGACCTTCTGATCGGCAAGTCCTAGGCTCTGTGGTTTAACCCACAGTGCCACCCGCGTCCCTACTCATGTGTAAATGAATGTAGGAGGGGAAGAGGTGCATTACCAAATTCCACCCTCTCCAGTACACCCTCTCCTTTCCTGAGCTTGAAGAGGTGAGCTATAATAATAATAATAATAATAATAATAATAATAATAATAATAATAATAATAATAATTTATTATTTATACCCCGCCCATCTGGCTGGGCCTCCCCAGCCACTCTGGGCGGCTTCCATAAAACCAAAAATACAGTAAAATCACACGTTAAAAACTTCCCTGAACAGGGCTGCCTTAAGATGTCTTCTGAATGTCAGGTAGTTGTTTATCGCTTTGACATCTGCTGGAAGGGCGTTCCACAGGGCGGGCGCCACTACCGAGAAGGCCCTCTGCCTGGTTCCCTGTAGCTTTGCTTCTTGCAATGAGGGAACTGCCAGAAGGCCCTCGGCGCTGGACCTCAGCGTCCGGGCAGAATGATGGGGGTGGAGACGCTCCTTCAGGTATACAGGACCGAGGCCGTTTAGGGCTTTAAAGGTCAGCACCAACACTTTGAATTGTGCTCGGAAACGTACTGGGAGCCAATGTAGGTCTTTCAAGACCGGTGTTATATGGTCTTATAGGGCCCTGTAAACTCCTCCGATTCTCCTTGCAATTTAGAACCCTGCACAATCAGGATTCTACTTTAAGTCACAAACACTGGAAAGTTTTTCTAGGAGAAGTCTATGTCCCACCCGCTGCTTTCTATGTGATTGCAGAGGGCTTGAGTTTATACACAGGGGTCTGTTGCCCCCATGTGTAGTTTGGCACAGAATAGTCCTGCCAAGCAACAAGGTGTATTTTGATGTACAGTGTCAGTGGTGGGGCAAATGTGGTCACTTGGCTAAGCTTCATGGCTGAGTGGGGGGTTTGAACCGGGTTTTTTGTGTTTTTAAAAAGTTTTTATTGATACTTTTCAAGTTTATACATTTCATTAATTTTACAATAAGTTATGATTAAATGGGCACAAGATGTAGGCCACAACATTATGATGGAAGATTGGGAAAAATTATGGAAAACTGACTTAAAATTTACAGAGTGTTCCCTATTGAAGGAGAATTACATGAAGATGATGTGCAGATGGTACACAACACCAGTGCAGTTAGGGAAAATGTACAAAACTAGTTCAAATATATGTTGGAAGTGTAAGGAAAAGGAGGGGACATTTTATCATATGTGGTGGGATTGTAAGGCAATTAAAAAAAATTGGGAAATGATATACAACGAATTGAAGAAAATGTTCCATTTAACATTTGTTTAAAAACCTGAAGCATTTTTATTAGGGATTGTAGGGAAAGATCTGCCAAAAAAGCTGAAAAACATCTTCATGTATGCTACAACGACTGCGAGAGTTTTAATAGCACAAGGATGGAAGACTGAAGAAACCCCAGCTAAAGAATCATGGCAAGAAAAATTGATGGACTATGCAGAACTGGCAAAACTGACATATAAGCTACGGGACAAGGATAACTGTGACTTTAAAGACGAATGGGAACCCTTTACAAAGTATTTGAAGATACAACAAAGCAAACTGGACTCCTTGGCTGGTTTTGAATAAACATTCACAAATTTTTAATGATAATAATCAGCTAAATAGTTTGAGGATTTATACAACTGTGTAACATACAGAAAGCAGCATTTTTAGAGAAATCAAAGACTGGAACTGAGGGAAGTCCGGGTGGGGGTGGGTGGGTTCTGTGGGGGAGGGAGGGGGGGGAGGAAAAATGGGAAAATAAGGATGATATGTTTCTGGATAATATGTTTTGTTTTAATTTTGAATAAAAGTTATTAAAAAATAATAATTCACAATCAATTTAACATTTCAAAGTTTGACTCACTTCCCCCTCTGATTTATGCTGTATTTACGATGTACCATTATGTTCTATCATGCTATTGTTATTCATTATTTTAGGCCACTTTGGGATTCATTTGAATGAAATGCAGCATAGTAATATAAAAAATCAAATCAAATCACTGCAATCTGCTTTTTATGTTTTTTTCCTTTTTGAAAAAAATTATTTTTGCTTTTCAGGTTTATACATTTCACTAATTTTACAATCATTTTAACATTTCAAAACTTGACTTCCTTCCCCCTTTCTGCAATTCCTTAAATTTATTTTTTAATATCTTCTGCAGATCCAAATTCATTTAATTTGCTCATTTAATTCTCTACTTTAAATATTTACTTTTACAAAGCTGCAGGCTATTACAATAATCCTGCCAATGTTTTTATCTGTTTGCAATTTATCTGTAAATATTCAAAAAAACCATTTCCATTGTTTTATAAAAAGTTTGTTATCTTGATTTCTTATTCTTCCGGTAAGTTTTGCCATTTCTGCATATTCCATAAGTTTTTGTATCCATTCTTCTTTTGCTGGGACTTCTGCTTCGTTCCACTTTGGGGCAAGTAGCATTCTTGCTGCTGTAAAAGGTAAAGGTAAAGGGACCCCTGCCCATTAAGTCCAGTTGTGGCCAACTCTGGGGTTGTGGCGCTCATCTTGCTTTATTGGCTGAGGGAGCCGGCGTACAGCTTCCGGGTCATGTGGCCAGCATGACTAAGCTGCTTCTGGCGAACCAGAGCAGTGCACGGAAATGCTGTTTACCTTCCCGCCGGAGCGGTACCTATTTATCTACTTGCACTTTGAGGTGCTTTTGAACTGCTAGGTTGGCAGGAGCTGGGACCGAACAACGGGAGCTCACCCCGTTGCGGGGATTTGAACCGCCGACCTTCTGATTGGCAAGTCCTAGGCTCTGTGGTTTAACCCACAGCGCCACCCGTGTCCCTCTTGCTTCTGTAGTAGCATGCAATTTAGGTAGTTCTGTCCCTATAATTCCCCAAAAGAACCTGGGTTTTTCAGGTCTGTTACTGATGGTAGCTCCTGAAATGCTTTAACTCAAGATTATGGGTTCAAGCCCTGCATTGGGCAAGAGATTCCTACACTGCAAGTGGTTAGACTAGATAAATTTCATGGTCCCTTCCAACTCTGCTATTCGTATTATTCTAATCTGACATGCTAACTACTACACCACCCTGGTTTTCAGAGATGAAACCTGATACCGTTGATGTCCTAGGGTTCAAAGAAACGCTGTCCCTGTTATCTCGGTTCTGTCGCTTCCTGTGGCTAATGGCACAACAGAGACTGTTGTCCAAAATCCTGGCAGTGTACCAACTCCATTTTCAGCCTGGCCATATGGTGAATTGGCACACAACAGACTATGGTAGCTTGGGCCTCCTTAAGTGCCAAGTGTCCTGAAGCAGTTCTTAAACTTTAATGAGCTCTCCCTGCCCTGTGGGGCTAGTAAATATCAGGCTGTCCACTCTAAACGCAGAGAAACCCAGGATCAATGATATAGCGCCATTTATCCAAGCCACATAGACATTATTTACTTGGATGTTCACATTTGGGACTCTCCTCTCACACTGGAGACAAAACTTCTATATTAAACCAATTCTCCTGTTTTAAGACTTGGACGTGGGTGTAATTTTTAATCTTTGTTCAACAGGCTCATTTCTGGACAAACTCACAGCCCCTCTCTGCCCTCCAATCACGCAACCTAGAGGCATTTATCTGAGTCAAAGGACACATTCCAGACAGGCGAAAGCACTCAATGCTGTGAAATAGAGCTGGAGAGGGGTGTGGCTTGGGGAGAGGGGGTGTGGCCTTGTGAGAGTCCCAAAGGCCAGATAGGGAGTTCTGAACAGTCACATTTGGGGTCTGGCTCTGTAGTTCTCCATGCCTGAGAAATGGATGTTGTATGAGACAAGCCACATAGTTTAACTGTGGCTTCAGTTGTAGCAGCACCATAAACAAATTAGAGTTTTTTTTAAAAAACAACAACCTAATAATAATAATAATAATAATAATAATAATAATAATAATAATAATTTATTATTTATACCCCGCCCATCTGGCTGGGCCTCCCCAGCCACTCTGGGCGGCTTCCATAGAAACCAAAAATACAGTAAAATATCACACGGTAAAAACTTCCCTGAACAGGCCTGCCTTAAGATGTCTTCTGAATGTCAGGTAGTTGTTTATCGCTTTGACATCTGCTGGAAGGGCGTTCCACAGGGCGGGCGCCACTACCGAGAAGGCCCTCTGCCTGGTTCCCTGTAGCTTTGCTTCTCGCAATGAGGGAACCGCCAGAAGGCCCTCGGCGCTGGACCTCAGCGTCCGGGCAGAATGATGGGGGTGGAGACGCTCCTTCAGGTATAAAAACACACCAGCTTTAATTAAACAGCTTTTTCCAACAGTTTATCAATCATTCCAGCAGCCAAACTGAAATGCATTAAATTGCAAACTCTCAACAAAGATCCCTGTTTGAAGGCTCCAAATAATTTCTCTCTCAGGTGGGGAAAACCCACACCCCTTCAATTTACGAAACAAAAATTATTCTTCGGCGATAGCACCGGCCTCCGAAATGGCAGCACCGTGAGGAGGAAAACCACATGTAGCAACATTTCTCTTTTCTGAGAAACTTTTACACAGATCCACCTCGAAGGGTGGGTTCCTTAATAATCCAGCCAAGAGAAGCCCTTGAAGGTCCTATGGCGAGAGGACAGAAGCTATCACAAGGGAATGCGAGGGTGCTTCTGAACACAAATCATTTGCCGCAGACGGCACTCCTAGCCAAGGAAAACATTAACAGGCTGGTGCTAAAACCTTTTCCTCCCTCCTTCTCACTGGCTCAGCTAGCATCCCAGCTTCTTCTTGAAGGAAGAGGAAATGAGCGTTTTTAAAAGCCTCCCTTCTTTCTCTTTACGATGGCTTTATTCCTCTTCATTACTTCAAGGGGCTCAGCAGTACATTAGGGCACTTACTGCATTGTCATGCCTTGAGTAAACAGACTCCTCTTCAGGTCTTTCCTCGGGAGTCTGGCTGCAAGGAGATTTCAGCATGACACACACACCCCCCACCTCTCCATCACCCCTTCATCCAGGGCCAGTCGATGTGGCATAAAAAGCAACAACAGAATATTGTGATTAGTCAAGGCTGGGTTTCATACCCTCCAACGTGGCTCTGATGAAAATAGGAATATCCTATTCCATAATAATAATAATAATTTTATTAGTTATACCCTGCCCATCTGAATGGGCCACTCTAGGTGGCTTCGGGTGGCGCTGTGGGTTAAACCACAGAGCCTAGAATGTTGATCAGAAGGTCAGCAGTTTGAATCCCCACGATGGGGTGAGCTCCCGTTGCTCGGTCCCTGCTCCTGCCAACCTAGCAGTTCGAAAGCACGTCAAAGTGCAAGTAGATAAATAGGTACCAATTCGCCGGGAAGGTAAACGGTGTTTCCGTGCGCTGCTCTGGTTCGCCAGAAGCGGCTTAGTCATGCTGGTCACATGACCTGGAAGCTGTACACCGGCTCCCTCGGCCAATAAAGTGAGATGAGTGCCGCAACCCCAGAGTCGGCCACAACTGGACCTAATGGTCAGGGGTCTCTTTACCTTATAGAGTCATACCTCATGTTACAGACACTTCAGGTTGTGTTTTTTCAGGTTATGGACCCGCCAAACCCCGGAAGTACCGGAATGGGTTACTTCCGGGTTCCGGCGGTCACACATGCACAGAAGCATTAAATCGCACTTTGCGCATGTGCAGAAATGCCGAATCACAACCCGCGTGTGCGCAGACGTGCCGCTGCGAGTTGTGAACGTGCATCCCGCACGGATCACGTTCGCAAGCCGAGCGTCCACTGTATAATAAAACTTCCCTATAAAACCTCAGATGTCTTCTACAGGTTAAATAGTTGTTCATCTCCTTGGCTCGGGGGTCGCATAACTCCATACCCCCATACATTGCTCTGATGTAAATAGGGACATCCTAAGGAAAATTGGGACATTCCAGGATCAAATCAGAAAGCGGAATGGCTTCTGAAAATTCGGGACTGTCCCTTGAAAATGGAAACCTTTGAAGGAGCCGCGATTTGAGCTGTTTCCCCCTTCCTAGTTATTCTTAGCATGCCCTGGTCAGAGACTGACAAAGAGGTGAGCTTCCTTGACCTTTGACCTGAGCTCACAATGGCAGAGAGTAATATTTAGGCTGCAATAAGAACTGGAGACCTTGCAGTCCTGCCGTTGTCACCAACCACCTGTGTCCGTCCCCCCCTCCCTCCCGCCCCCATGACTGGGTCGTTCTTTAAACTCTTGCCCTCCACCTCGTGACAACTGGCATCCTTCCCCCACCACCACCCGGCACGTCATACCTTTCGCGCTCACCTCCGAGAGCAGACTTCATATCCCTCGCAGGCGGCCCCCCGCCACTCAAATGCATCTGCAGCCTGGGGGACAATTGGCCCACCTGAAAAGTCCCTCTCAGGAGGTGAACGTGATAGAGTTACAAGGGAGAGCAGCTTGCAAACTGTCATGGCTTTGATGAAGGAACATTTAATTATCCTCCCTCCCTCGCTGAAAAAGATATTCCATTGTCTATGCTAATTGCCCCTTCCAGTGGGTTCCCTAGCATGGATGCATGACACCAAAATGCTCTCTGCTGTTCCTGCACCTGGAATGGCCTCAGCCTCCAACTTTGTCCCACACTTCAACCCTTGGTTTTTCTCGATATTTCTTCTCCCTTTTTCTTGAAAGACTGCAAGCAGGAATGAAAGTGTGTGTGTGTGTGTGTGTGTGTGCGCGCGCGCGCAATCTTTATCTCTACGATTCTAGGATTTTCCCACAGTACAGAAGGGAGGAGCATGGAAAGAAGAAAAGCCAAGGTCCATCTGCAAGCAGCACAACTGGACGCCTTCCTCTGCCCCAGCTGCAACGAAACATGTCTCTCCTGTATCGGTCTCTACAGCCACGGCAGGCGCTGCGACCTTCCAACACTTTGACTTCACCCCCAAAAGCGCACTCCTCCATGGTTTCCTGAGACAGACGGATGCCAGAAGGGATAGGACAGCTGTGCCTTCAGCACTGAGGGAACAGTGTGGGGTGGTGTCAGAAGTGTGAGGAAAGAGGGCTACGGGCCGTGCTGCTTCTGGGGCCAATGCCACCCTAGACAGGCAAGCAGAGAGAGAGAGGGGCAGTGGCATAACATGGGTTGCCAGTGCCCAGGGCAAGAAAAGTATTACGTACCCTACCGCTGGTGCGCTGCCACCACAAATCTCGCCGTCTGCCCACCTCTCCCCACCAGCGGGGGACGCCGTGGATGCAAGGGCCAGTCCTCTCTTAACTCCTGCTCGGTGCGCTGCTCAGGTGAGGCGGGGGGTGGGATGGGGAGCATTTCCTGTGGGGGCGGCAGCTTCAGAGGCACACCCCTAAAAAAATGCACCCAGGGCAATCGCCCCAGTAACACCCCCCCTCTGGAGAATAGTGCATGGTAGTAGCTTCCGCCGCACACCTTAGACAGGTGAGCAAACAAGTTTCTTTACCCGCCCCCCGGCACTTTGGGCATGCTTTGAGGTACTTTGCCTTTAGGTCCTTTTTTTTTAAAAAAACTTCTTTATCTTGAACTTGGCCCATGCTCAGAGGCAGTCATGCCCCACGTGTTAGATTTTTTTTGTAAGTGAAGGGAGCAACTGGGCTCTCAGGTGATCTGCTTTAGGGTACTTCCAGCAGGGGGCTGTTTACAGTATGGGTAGGCATACTAAGAGCTGGATCCGGCCCAACCGCCTTCTAAATCCGACCCAAGTATGGTCCGGGAATCAGTGTGTTTTTACAAGAGTAGAATGTGTGCTTTTATTTAAAATGCATCTCTGGGTTATTTATGGGGCCTGCCTGGTGTTTTTACACGAGTAGAATGTGTGCTTTTATTTAAAATGCATCTCTGGGTTATTTGTGGGGCATAGGAATACGTTCTTTTCTTTTCTTTTTCAAAATATAGTCCAGCCCCCCCCCCCACAAGGTCTGAGGGACAGTGGACCGGCCCCCTGCTGAAAAAGTTTGCTGACCCCTGGTCTACAGGTTGTTGTTGTTATTTAAAAGAATTTACAGATTTCCCATGGAAAGGGTAAATCTGGATTAAACTGGGGAGGGGAGATAGAGAATGGTGTTATGGGTGCCAACAACCAATAGTGTGGATGCCGTGAAAAGTATGAGGAACACCCGTCCCACCATAAACACTCATTTGAAAGCACCCTTTGTCTTCACCCCAAATGTGTGTTGTTTTATTGCACATTTGAAGAGCGAAGAGGTCACACTACTGCAGACCAGAGGAGCCAGAGGAGTCAAACCATGACTATTCCTTGAAGGTTTTTTAAGCAGAGATTGGATGCCAATCTGCCATGGATGCTTGAGATTAGATTCTTGCGTTACAGGGGGCTGGGCTGGATAACCCTTGGGTCCCTTCCAACTCTACAATTCTATGTTACTGTGAGGGCCTTCAGAATTTATCACCTGTATTGAGAGCATCCTCCTCTGGCATAGAGCGATACCCAGAAGTGAGAGAAGACAATGGCCCAGAGATGGAAAGAAGATAAAGTCCCTAGGAGAGAAGAATGGCAGATCAAGTTGATGGATTATGCCAAAATGGCTAATATGAGTGGAAGAATCAGAAATCAGGAACACCAAAATTTTAATAAGGAATGGGGGAAATTTATAATTTATCTCAAAGACCATTGTAAACAGTTAAACCCGTTAGTAGGATTGGAATAACGCTTGTAGGTTAATGGTGAATTGTGGACACAATAGAGAGGTAAAAGATTTGGATTACAGTGATACCTCAGATTAAGTACTTAATTCGTTCTGGAGGTCCGTTCTTAACCTGAAACTGTTCTTAACCTGAAGCACCACTTTAGCTAATGGTGCCTCCTGCTGCTGCCGCGCCACCGGAGCACGATTTCTGTTCTCATCCTGAAGCAAAGTTCTTAACCTGAAGCACTATTTCTGGGTTAGCGGAGTCTGTAACCTGAAGCGTATGTAACCTGAAGCGTATGTAACCCGAGGTACCACTGTATCATAAAAGATGCAGGAGGAAATGATTAACAATTGGACCCATAAAGGGGAGGGGGGAGTCCAGGAGATTCTTTTGAATCTTGTTTCTATGTTGTATGTTGGGTATGTGGCTGTAAAATTTTAATCTGATAAACCAATTAAATAAATTTATATAAAAAAATGAACCGTCCAGAGAAGGAGAAGGAGAAGGAGAAGGAGAAGGAGAAGGAGAGGGAGAAGGAGAGGGAGAAGGAGAAGGAGAAGGAGAAGGAGAAGGAGAAGGAGAAGGAGAAGGAGAAGGAGAAGGAGAAGGAGAAGGAGAAGGAGAATTCCTGTAATGAGAAACTAATGAAGAGCACCAAATGTCTAATCAATAAAATAGCAATTAAAGGCAGTAATTCACAGAGGGGAGAAGAGAGGTGTGGTCTTTCTGTCAAAGAGGATTTCAGAGAGGGGCTCAGGGACCATTCCATGTCAACAGTTATGTCTGTACAGTCATACCTCAGGTTACAGACGCTTCAGGTTTCATTTTTTCGAGTTGCGGACTGCCGAAACCCGGATGTACCAGAACGGGTTACTTCTGGGTTTCGGCGGTCACACTTTGCACATGCGCAGATGCGTCGAATCGCAACCCACTCGTGTGCAGTCACGCCGCTGCAGGTTGCGGATGCTGCGGGTTGTGAACATCCATCCCGCACGGATCACGTTCGCAAGCCGAGCATCCACTGTACAGGAAAGTTTGCAGCTCCTTGCAGACAGCACAACGGTCCCTTCACCCTGTACTCTCTCACAGTCAGGCTCCTCCAGGGAGGCAGGTGGCGCTTTAAGAAGAGTCTTGAGTTCTGGTGGCGGCGGGGGGGAGGGGGGATCAGACAACAGCCTTAAGAGATGGAATTGTAGAAATGTTTTGCAAAAAAAAAAAGGATCTAAGGTTGCACGGAAAGGGAAGCATGGTTGCACTTCCTTTGTAAACAGAAAATGCCAGTCCTATCTTTAGTACTAATCTGCATGCTAAAGGTAGGACCTGACAACTGCTGCCTTTGTGTTTTAAAAAGGAGTGTGACAATGCTTCTTGTCTCTCGCCTCAGGTGCAACCTAAGGTGTCTTTGTCAGAAGCACAACCTGATATGATTCAGTCAGTAAAACACCTCCTTAAATCCATGTTAAGGCTGTTGCAGACCGGAGCTTTGTCTTCACATACCCTCTGACATTTCTCCGATGAAAACAGGCACATCCTATTCCATAGTAGTAGTAGTAGTAGTAATAATAATAATAATAATAATAATAATAATAATAATAATAATAATTTAATTATTTATACCCCACCCATCTCCTTGTGTTGCCCCAGCCACTCCAACATATAAAAAACATATAATAAAACATAATAAAACATTAAACATTAAAAAATAAAACTTCCCTATATGGGGGCTGCTTTCATATGTCTTCTAAAGGTTGTATGGTTACTTATCTCTTTGGCTCAGGGGTCGCATAACTCTATAACCACCACCATTTCTCAGATGAAAATAGTGAGGTCTGGAGGGTCGCAACACGAGAACGGGGCCTTCTCTCTGGTGGCTCCCCATCTGTGGAATGCTCACCCCAGGGAAGTTCACCTGGTGCCTTCATTATACACCTTTAGGCACCAAGCAAAAACGTTTCTCAACCAGGCCTTGGGTTGATTTGATTGACATCCCAGGCCCTTTTATAATGTGGGGGTTTTTTTGGGGGGGGGTGTTATTGGGTTGTCATTTTTATTTTGATTTTGTATGTTCTGTACTGAGTTGAATAGGATCCAAAATGCAGCAGTCTGATTGGTCCTAGAACAATAGGATTCAGAATGCAGCAGTCTGATTGGTCCTAGAACAATAGGATCCAAAATGCAGCAGTCTGATTGGTCCTAGAACAATGCAGCAGTATGATTGGTCCTCAGGAGCCACCCTATCCAGCTCCAAGTGGAAGTGAATCCACAACCTGATTGGCCTACAGGAGAATCCCGGAATTAGCCAATCACGTGCAGCCCATTGTGTAAATAATGTATATAAAGCAGATATTGTGGGGAAACTTCCATTCCTCCTCACCACTATGAGCTGAATAAAGAGGATGAAATCCACTCTCGACTCCGAGTATATTTCAGTGTACAGTGGTACCTCGGGTTAAGTACTTAATTTGTTCTGGAGGTCCGTTCTTAAGCTGAAACTGTTCTTAACCTGAAGCACCACTTTAGCTAATGGGGCCTCCTGCTGCTGCTGCTGCGCCGCCAGAGCACGATTTCTGTTCTCCTCCTGAAGCAAAGTTCTTAACCCGAGGTAGTATTTCTGGGTTAGCGGAGTCTGTAACCTGAAGTGTATGTAACCTGAAGCGTCTGTAACCTGGGGTACCACTGTACTTTGTGGTTTTATATTTTGATTCTATTCTGTGAGACCTCTGGGTATAGGACGGTATATAAATTCAATAAATAATCATAATGAAGCCCTCTTGGAGGTAGCTAGGGAAGATAAAAGCACAAAAGGGATGCAATGAGGACCTGGCGTATGTGTGTGTGTGTCGTGGGTGTGTGTTTGCTATACGCATGGATTTTCCAGGCAGATCTGTTTGACGCTCAGAGAAGCAGAGCCAAACAACTTGAAAAGTGGTCACTGAGCCTGCCTGCAAACAGCAGCCCCTCCCCCAGCCAGCCATCCCCGGAAAGCAATGAAGCTTCTTCTTCCAACAGCCGCGTCACAATAAATTCATGGCAGCCAGGGCTGGAGAAACAGGCTGCTGCAATTTAAAGGAAGCATGGATTTGCATATTGAATTAAAATTAAGAGCTAATTATGCAAATAAATTATGACATTTGGCAGGAGAATTTGCTTCAAGATCATTTATTACGTTCCTTTTTATAACAGTGCGAGCATTTAACGGTCAAAGACAATATTTTAAAGGAAAATTAATGCAAGATTATTAACCTAAAAACAATTCCACATTAATGAGATGTATCTCTCTTCAACTTCTCACACCTGGCTGCCTGTTGACTCTGGGCCAGGTCTGTCTCCCAGTAAGCAGGTTTTCTGTATGCCTGCGGCTACTGTCGAATGATGGGGGGAATTCGGCTTTGGACAGAGTCACTCGGGAAAATTCCTCGAGGTTTGGACCCTGATGGCCCAGAGGGGAAGTATTTTCAAGGTCAGCCCTGCTTCCTTCCCCTCTTGTATCTGCTCAGGTTGAAAAGCATCTAAAAAACTATGCAAGGCAATATCAGGCTTCCAGGGGTGTGTGATCCCCGTAAAATTGGCTGAAAGAAGGTAACAGACCACAGTGGGGTCTACATAAGGATTCTAGTGATCCATAGATCTAATTGTTTAGTGCTTCCAGACAAATGCTTGATGTGGGATCAGCGCTCCTCATGCATGCAAGTCTATGTGGGATGGAACATAAGCAGTCAAGTACAACACTTCCTGTTTGCCCAGAGTGGACACTCAGGGAGGTGTTACTCCATAGCCAGGAGGACTTCCTGTCACACCTGGTCTGGAGCGTCCTTCCCCTGCATGTGACCAGGTAGATGGGCGTGACCCCAGGAGACACCATAAAAGGGGCTGGCCATGCAGCCATCCTCCTCCTCCTCCTCCTCCTCCTCCTCCTCCTCCTCCTCCTCCTCTCCCTTCTTCTTCTTCTCCTTCATGCCATGCTCTCTTCATACTGATGTATTTTGCTGTCTGCTGGCTCTCAGCCACCAGGACACGGGCTCATTCCCATATGGGTCAAACTCAAACCCTCTTCTGTAACTCTAGGCCAGGCACCCCCAAACTTGGCCCTCCAGATGTTTGGGGACTACAATTCCCATCATCCCTGACCAGTGGTCCTGTTAGCTAGGGATGATGGGAGTTGTAGTCCCAAAACATCTGGAGGGCCTAGTTTGAGGATGCCTGCTCTAAGCTAAAGCCTGCCTTCAGGGATCCAGCTGTGAACTGAATGTGAGTAAACTTCTCATTACTTTTAAAAGAAGCTTCTTGTGCCTTTATTCTTTTTAGGAGGGATAAACAGGGTCTTAACAGGAATATACTCCAATCCGAACAAAGCCAGATTGGATTGCTTAACTAGAGATTCAAACAAATCTACCAACCAACTTCCTGCTATATATTGGGGAATGCACTCTGCTGCTGACCCACAAGCATGAGTTAGGAAGGATATTATTGATCAATATATCCTCTCCTAGTATTTACAACATTCCCACAGTCTTTGAAGCCGCATGACATCATTGTCATCAAAATGCCAGTGTGTGTCCCACATTTAATCCAGATTGACCCTTTCTTGGAGGAAATTTCAATACAGTGGTGCCTCGCAAGACGAAATTAATTCGTTCTGCGAGTTTTTTCGTCTTGCGAATTTTTTGTCTTGCGAAGCACGGTTTCCCAAAGTCTTCAAAATCACCAAAGTCTTCAAAAACCTCAAAAAAGGCTACCACACCGCGTACTATGAGTTGCTCCTCGAAGTCACCCTGGGTATTAACGGTTTTAAGAAAAAGGAAACAAACTTGCAAGACGTTTTCGTTTTTTTGTTTTTCGTCTTGCGAAGCAAGCCCATAGGGAAATTTGTCTTGCGAAGCAACTAAAAAAATGTAAAACTCTTTCGTCTTGCGAGTTTTTCGTCTTGCGAAGCATTCGTCTTGTGAGGTACCACTGTATATATATTTTTAATCTATTGCCAACAACCCATTTGCGATATCTCAGCAACCCATCTGCAAAACAATCCCTTTGTTGAATATTGTTCATCTCCTCTCCTGATGCCATCAACACCTCTGGGCAGTTTCTGGATCCAGTTAGTGAGAAGATCCTTGCATAGAAAGGCGTTTCGGCAGCGATGCCTTTTCCTGGAGAGTGGTGCGATGGCAGGAATTGCTGCCCAGGAAAGCTGCAGAAAAGTGCCCCCCCCCAAAAAAGCTGAGAGCCCCCAGTGCGGCAATTGCAAGCTCCCTTCTCACTCCCTGAATCATTCCTTGATGTTTTGTCCCTCACCGCCCTTTGTTGAATTTCATCAAATTTATAGAATTTCATCGAATCATAGAGTCAGAACGCACCCTGAGGATCATTCTGTCTGACCCCTGCTATGCAGTTGTTCCTTACGGGGATCAAACCTGTAGCCAAGGCGTTCTAAGCTCCATGCTCTAACCAACTGAGCTATCCAGCTGATTTTAGGTGTTATGTCTCTGAAACACCTCCCCATTTCCCTCAATGGGGCAAATGTTTGGAGCAAAACAAAAGGCAGCCACGGGATAGCTCTCACAAGCCTGAGTTATCATTGCAGTCCTTATTTTCTGGGAAGCAGGTCCTCCCTGCTGACTTAAACAGGACTACTTACTAGTCATAAGGGACACAGGTGGCGCTGTGGGTTAAACCACAGAGCCTAGGGCTTGTCAATCAGAAGGTTGGCGGTTCAAATCCCAGCGATGGGGTGAGCTCCCGTTGCCAACCTAGCAGTTCGAAAGCACGTCAAAGTGCAAGTAGAAAAATAGGTACCACTCCGGCGGGAAGGTAAATGACGTTTCCGTGCGCTGCTCTGGTTTGCGAGAGCAGCTTAGTCATGGTGGCCACATGACCCGGAAGCTGTACGCCGGTTCCCTCGGCCAATAAAGCGAGATGAGTGCCTCAACCCCAGAGTCGGCCACGACTGGACCTAATGGTCCCTTTACCTTTACGTACTAGTCAAGGTGCTTAACATTGCAATCTAAGGCTGGCAACACCCGTCAGAAGACCACGTGCTTGTGACTGTTCCATGACATGACATCAGCTCAGTCATTTTGAGGTACCAGTGTAGAATCATCACTGCTGCTACCACAATCCTGAAATCCCCTAACACACTCTTGGCTAGTTCAGATTCGATCTACACCTGTGGAGATTGCAGTACGCATCCCTTCTTCTGGAAAAAGCTGCCCTTTCTGGTTGCTTCTAGTTGAGAAGAAGAAGAAGAAGAAGAAGAAGAAGAAGAAGAAGAAGAAGAAGAAGAAGAAGAAGAAGAAGATATTTGTATCACGCCCTCCCCGGCCAAAGCCGGGCTCAGAGCAGCTAACAACAGGTAAAAATAGCACAGTGTACATAAAATCGCACAGTCAATGAATTAAAATGCACTCTAGAATCAAATCAGAATCGAATTAATGGCAACTTTCGGGTTAGAGTTCTATGAAGATTATGAAAGGAGAGAGGGGGTCAGACTGTGCCTTGGCCACTGGCCTGGCGGAACAGCTCCATCTTGCAGGCCCTGCGGAAAGATGTCAAGTCCCACAGGGCCCTAGTCTCTTGTGACAGAACGTCAGATCGGGGCCATGGACAAAAAAGCCCTGGCTCTGGTCAAGGCCAGCCTAACCTCCCTGTGGCCTGGGATCTCCAAGATGTTTTTATTTGAAGACTGTAAGGTCCTCCGTGGGACATACCAGGAGAGGCAGTCCTGTAGGTACGAGGGTCCTAGGTCATATAGGGCTTTAAAGGTTAAGCAGCATCTTAAACTTGATCCTGTACTCCACCGGGTGCCAGTGCAGCTAGTATAGCATTGGGTGAATGTGATCCTGCGGTGAGGACCCCATGAGGAGTCTCGCCGAGGCATTCTGCACCCGCTGGAGTTTCTGGGTCAGTCTCAAGGGCAGCCCCACATAGAGTGAGTTACAATAATCAGTGACCTCCTTATCAAGCTTCCTGGTTTGTCTGCACAAATTCCGCAAGGAAGTTCTACACTGTTGACTGTTTCTTGAGCATTCTCTGTGACTTGTAAATGGTTGCACCAAGCAGTTGTGATTCCTTGGTGCAAAAATGTCTGGTTGTGGAAGCGGGGAGTTTGTTGCACAAGAATTGCACCCAAATCGTACTTGGGTTTGGCTAGTGTGTGATTGATTTTCACCAACTAAACATCGACAGTCTGGAAACAACCTGAGAAAAACCCGCCGTCTAAGAAATGATGGGAGAACCATGGTGAAAAGATATGGTGATTATGAGTGGATGGCGGTATTGTGTGGATGTCCTTTAACATATGAGCGAACAAAACATAGCAATTCCACACTAAATGCCGAGTGTGGAAGGACCTCCTCTGACATCAACAGGACTTAGAAGTGCTTAACTCTGCCTAGATTATGTCCATTTATCTTCCTTTTACAGACAGGAAAGTTTTTTCTTGCTTTCTTCTGAGGAAAGCTGGTGATATACCTTGGGGACTTGGCTACATTTCAATTTGGGTAATTGCATTATATTTCCTTTGATTCCCCCCCTGCAGTGTGCATTCTGTGAAGTAATCTTCGTTTCATTTAGGGGCATAGGAACCAGTGCTAACAATCCCATATTCTCCAAAGTGATAACTTAACTTATGTGACTGAAATACATTACTTGACCTTAGGGTACATTTGCAGGAATGTACTTATTTTATATTTCGTAACGTTCCATCAATTTAGCTCTGAGAGATTTGTCGTTGTTATTCCATTTTGGTCGTGGTCCAGCAGGGCTGCGGAAGCCTGTGGCACGCCAAATGTCGTGCGACTCCAACTCCCATCAGCCCCAGGCAGCATAGCCAATTGTCAAGGATTATGGGAGTTGTAATCCAACAACATCTGGAGTGACACAGATTCCCCACCTCTGCAATAATGACTGCTAAAGGTAAAGGGACCCCTGACCATTAGGTCCAGTCGTGACCGACTCTGGGGTTGCGGCACTCATCTTGCTTTATTGGCCGAGGGAGCTGGCGTACAGCTTCCAGGTCATGTGGCCAGCATGACTAAGCCGCTTCTGGCGAACCAGAGCAGCGCACCGAAACACCATTTACCTTCCCGCCAGAGCGGTACCTATTTATCTACTTGCACTTTGACATGCTTTCGAACTGCTAGGTTGGCAGCAGCAGGGACCGAGCAATGGAAGCTCACCCCGTCACGGGGATTCGAACCACGACCTTCTGATCGACAAGCCCTAGGCTCTGCGGTTTGACTGCTAGACCTCATGAAAGCCCTGCCCAACCTCTGGAATGGTTAGATGAGCTGAGGGGTTGATGCAGTTGTTCCTGAGCACCGTCTCAGAGTAAGTTGGTCCGAAAAACTGCCAACAGTGAAATGAAGATTGCTATGGTGGCAGAAGACCAGCTTCTCCTCCGTTCCCCACCTTGAAGGAGAGTTTTGTTGTTGTTTAGTCATTTCGTCGTGTCCGACTCTTCGTGACCCCCTGGACCAGAGCACGCCAGGCACTCCTGTCTTCCACTGCCTCCCACAGTTTGGTCAAACTCAGGTTAGTAGCCTGTCCAACCATCTCGTCCTCTGTCGTCCCCTTCTCCTTGTGCCCTCCATCTTTCCCAACATCAGGGTCTTTTCCAGGGAGTCTTCTCTTCTCATGAGGTGGCCAAAGTATTGGAGCCTCAGCTACAGGATCTGTCCTTCCAGTGAGCACTCAGGGCTGATTTCCTTCAGAATGGAGAGGTTTAATCTTCTTGCAGTTCATGGGACTCTCAAGAGTCTCATCCAGCACCATAATTCAAAAGCATCAATTCTTCGGCAATCAGCCTTCTTGATGGTCCAGCTCTCACTTCCATACATCACTACTGGGAAAACCATAGCTTTAACTGTATGGACCTTTGTTGGCAAGGTGATGTCTCTGCTTTTTAAGATGCTGTCTAGGTTTGTTATTGCTTTTCTCCCAAGAAGCAGGCACCTTTCAATTTTGTGACTGTTGACACCATCCGCAGTGATCATGGGGCCCAAGAAAGTAAAATCTCTTACTGCCTCCATTTCTTCCCCTTCTATTTGCCAAGAGGTAAGTAGGGCCCCCTGCGTAACCTTGTACACATCATCTGTTGCTTCATAGGCCTTATAAAATGATATCTTTTTGCCCAGCCTTTCCCTGACCGGTAAAAATTGGACCCTGTCCTTTCTGAAATCCTGTTTTTATAACCCTGCTTTGCTGTTTGTACCTCTGTTTTAATGATAACTGTTTTAGAACATTTATGTTGTGTTTCTATCCACCTCTTTGGAGGTTTCTAACAGCTAAGCAGCTTAGAAATTCTTTCAAATAAATACACGAAGCTGCCAATTCCCACCTAGACTTCCGGAACAGCTTTCCAGTTTATATAAACTTGTAGTCAATAGGCATTTCTTAGATAAGTTCATAGCTGTTAGGAACTCCTTTTCAGGGTGGAGTTGAGTGGCAGAGGGCTGTGTAAGTCACCTGGGGCTGTTTCTGAGTTCTTTTGCTAATTTGATGTGTTGAACTGCACGCAAAGGGCTCAGTTAGACACCCTGGGTTCTGAATTGCCCTTGCAACAAAACAAGATTTTGACCCTACATCTCACATTGGGCCAAGTCTCTAAGGTTCCATTCTGAGTCCAAGATTCCATTCTGGAGGGGGCATGTAGCCAGTTCCTAAAAGTTCTATTTATGACTAGCAAAAAAAGTTATATGAGACTAGCACAAATTATATTTACGATTAGCAAGAAACTGCTAACGCTATTCTTAGGCTGGAATCAACAGTAGTATAATGTCCAGATCAAAGGAAGTTTATTTCACCACTCTACTCTGCCTGGGTCAGACCACACCTGGAATACTGTGTCCAATTCTGGGTACCACGATTTAAGAAGGATGTTGACAAGCTGGAACGTGTGCAGAGGAGGGCAACCAAGATGATCAAGGGTCTGGAAAGCAAGCCTTATGAGGAGCAGTTGAAGGAGATGGGTATATTTAGCCTGGAAAAGAGATGCGAGATGATAGCCATTTTCAGATATCTCAAGCGCTGTCACATGGAAGATGGAGCAAGCTTGTTTTCTCCTGCTCTGGAGGGTAGGACTCAAACCAATGACTTCAAGTTACAAGAAAGGGGATTCCGGCAAAACATCTGGAAGGACTTTCTGACAGTAAGAGCTGCTCAACAGTGGAACTGTCTCCCTTGGGAAGTTGTGGACTCTCCTTCCTTGGATGTTTTTAAGCAGAGGTTGGACAGTCATCAGTCATGGATGCTTTAGCTGAAATTCCATCATTGCCGGGGGTTGGGCTAGATGACCCCTGAGTCCCTTCCAGCTCCACAATTCTATGATTCTATGACTCATTCACTCCAATTGCTTTGACTACCCAAAAGCAACCTCTGCCCATAATATGTACTGGTTGACAAGCATGGCAATGAAGCAGCCTGTCCCCAAACTTTGGAACTGCATCTTTCCTCACAGCGGGGTTACTGCACAACCCATTTTGGGGGACGCAAAGGACAGAATCAGAGGCCAGGCTCAGCACCCACTAATGCAGGTTAATTCTGTGTCCAGGGCGGCTGTCTACCAGCTCCATCTGGTACGCAGGTTGAGACCCTACCTGCCTGCAGACTGTCTTGCCAGAGTGGTGCATGCTCTAGTTATCTCTCGCTTGGACTACTGCAATGTGCTCTACGTGGGGCTACCTTTGAAGGTGACCCGGAAACTGCAATTAATCCAGAATGCGGCTGCTAGACTGGTGACTGGGAGTGGCCGCCGGGACCACATAACACCGGTCCTGAGAGATCTGCATTGGCTCCCAGTACGTTTCCGAGCACAATTCAAAGTGTTGGTGCCTCGGTCCTGTATACCTGAAAGAGTGTCTCCACCCCCATCATTCAGCCCAGACACTGAGATCCAGCACCGAGGGCCTTCTGGCGGTTCCCTCATTGTGAGAAGTGAGGTTACAGGGAACCAGACAGAGGGCCTTCTCGGTAGTGGCACCTGCCCTGTGGAACACCCTCCCTTCAGATGTGAATGAAATAAGCAGCTATCTTCTCTTTAAAAGACATCTGAAGGCAGCCCTGTTCAGGGAAGTTTTTAATATTTAATGCGGTATTGTTTTGAACACTTGATTGGAAGCCTCCCAGAGTGGCTGGGGAAACTCAGCCAGATGGGTGGGGTATAAATAATAGATTATTATTATTATTATTATTATTATTATTATTATTATTATTATATAACATGAAAATGGGAGTTCTTTCCCCCTCCTCAGGAAAGGTTTTCCGTGACTCCTGGCTCCTCCTCAGTGACCCAAACCCGAATTGAAAATAATATCAATAATCATAAAGGAAACAAAGAAGGGAGCTGGCACATTTTTTAAATAAAGAAATTTCCCTCATCTTGTGGTTAATTTAAAAGGTTTATTTCTTGAAATGAATCCTCTTCATCAAATCTCCGATCCTTGAAAATCAGTGCAAACCTGCCTGGGTGGATAATGAATTGATTTGTAATGTAAATGATATAAAACACCCCTCACTCCCCACCTGCGTTTGTGTGTGAGTGTGTTTAATCTAAAACGTTTAAGTCTGAAAATGAGCTTCTCCATCAAAAGTCTCTATTCCATTTACATTTCTTGCATACGAGTCAATTTGTGCCTGACCCAGTCTATAAATCACTGACAAGGATTGCTGTGTTAGTACCTCTCCCCGCCTCCCTCCCTCCTTCTCCACATCCTCCCCATCCTCTAGCACGTGCTAGATTCAAAAAAGGCATCTCTTTCTTATAAACAGCTCTCTGACACCAGCAAAGCCCTGCTCCTCTTCCAGGAGAGTGCAAATAATAATAATAATAATAGTTATTTATACCCTGCCCTCCCTGGCCAGAGCCAGGCTCAGGGCGGCTAACACCAGTAATATTACAATAAAAACATAATGAGGAGGGGACCAATTTAAAATACGGGTTAAAATGCAATTTAAAATGCAGCCTCATTTTAAAAGTAGACCATAGATCAAAACCATAAGGGGAGGGAAACATAACGGTCAGACTGAGTCCAAACCAAAGGCCAGGTGGAACAGCTCCGTCTTGCAGGCCCTGCGGAAAGATGTCAAGTCCCGCAGCGCCCTGGTCTCTTGGGACAGAGCATTCCACAAAGTCGGGGCCAGTACTGAAAAGGCCCTGGCCCTCGTTGAGACCAATCTAACCGCCTTGCTGCTTGGGACCTCCAAAGTGTTGTCATTTGTGGACCTTAAGGTCCTCCGTGGGGCATGCCAGGAGAGGCGGTCCCGTAGGTACGAGGGTCCTAGGCTGCATAGAGCTTTAAAGGTCAAAGAAGGAGAGGGTAAAGAGTTGTTGTCATTTCTTTGTCATGGAGGCGAATGCTTCCCCCATCGCAAAGATACGGATGGGGCAGGGCAACCCACAGGCTACCTCTGCTAACACAATGTACCAAAGCTGCCCTTGTTCCCTGGTCGGAGCCAAGAGTCAAGACAGCCTGGGTAGCTCAGTCAGTTAAAGCATGCTGCTGATAATGCCAAGGTTGGAAGTTCGATCCCTGTACGGGACAGCTGCATATTCCTGAATTCCAGTGGGTTGGACTGGATGATCCTCAGGGTCACTTCCAACTCTACAATTCTGTGAAGGTGCAGCCAAATTGCTCCGGGAGTCTGATTGTGCTACGGGTTAGGGCAGGGGTCAGCAACCTTTTTCAGCAGGGGGCCGGTCCACTGTCCCTCAGACCTTGTGGTGGGCCGGACTATATTTTGAAAAAAATAGGAATGAATTCCTATGCCCCACAAATAACCCAGAGATGCATTTTAAATAAAAGGACGCATTCTACTCACGTAAAAACACGCTGATTCCCGAACTGTCCATGGGTCAGATTGAGAAGGCGATTGGGCCGGATTCGGTCCCCAGGCCTTAGGTTGCCTACCCCTGGGTTAGGGCAGTGGTCTTGAACAGAGGGTATGGGCAACTACAGCAGCTACAAGACCTGCCAAGGAAAATAAAGAATTTATTTATGTATGCTACAACAGCGGCAAGAGTCTTGATAGCACAAGGATGGAAAAATGAGGAAACCCCGACAAAAGAACAGTGGCAAGAGAAATTGACGAACTATGCAGAACTGGCGAAACTGACATACAAATTGTGAGATAAGGACAACTATGACTTCCAAGAAGAATGGGAACTTTTTGTGAATTATTTAAAAATACAACAAAAGGAACTAGACTCCTTGGCAGGTTTTGAATAAACATACACAAATTTATTGAGGGTTAATGACAAACCTAGACAGCATCTTAAAAAGTAGAGACATTACCTTGCCAACAAAGGTCTGTATAGTTAAAGCTATGGTTTTCCCAGTAGTGATGTATGGAAGTGAGAGCTGGACCATAAAGAAGGCTGATCGCCGAAGAATGGATGCTTTTGAATTCTGGTGCTGGAGGAGACTCTTGAGAGTCCCACTGACTGCAAGAAGATCAAACTTATCCATTCTGAAGGAAATCAGCCCTGAGTGTTCACTGGAAGGACAGATCCTGAAGCTGAGGCTCCAAGACTTTGGCCACCTCATGAGAAGAGAAGACTCCCTGGAAAAGACCCTGATGTTGGGAAAGATGGAGGGCACAAGGAGAAGGGGGCGACAGAGGACGAGATGGTTGGACAGTGTTCTCGAAGCTACCAGCATGAGTTTGACCAAACTGCGGGAGGCAGTGGAAGACAGGAGTGCCTGGCATGCTCTGGTCCATGGGGTCACGAAGACCCGGACACGACTAAACAACTAAACAGCAACAACAACACTATAGTAGAAAGATAATAAAAGGATGTATGCAATTTTACAGCATGCAGAGAACAACATGAGTTGAAATCAGAGAGAGGAGCTGAGGGAAGTCTTTGGGGGGAGTGGGGGAAGGCTATTTGGGGAGGGGGGAGGGGAAAGGTTGGGAAATAGTGAAGATGATTTGTTTTGATAATTTGTTATGTTGAAATTGTTAATAAAATTTTTATTAAAAAAGGAAACTACAGCAGCTGCACCTTAAGACTGTAGGAAGAGCTCTCTGCCGATGAGTCCTGCCGTGTAACTCGCAGGAGCAGCTTGTATCGAAGTTGCAAGCAGAAACGAAAGATTTGGGAGGCTTTGACTGTGACAGAGAAGAAACAGGAAGCGAGGGCAATAAAAGGTTATTATATGTGGTGGCAATGTAAAACCATTAAAGAGACCTGAGAAAAGACACATAAAGATTGGAAAGGAAGGTGGAAAATGATTGTTGTTAAAAAAAATTGAAGTTATGATATTGAGATGTACAGGTTTAGTTGGAATTACTGAACAAAAGACTTTGTTCCTGGACAAAGCCACCTCCTACAGAAAGAAGAAGCCTCTGCCAAAGAAGATAAAGAAGAAGGGGTGATATGATAGCCATGTTCAAAAATATAAAAGGATGTCACATAGAGGAGGGAGAAAGGTTGTTTTCTGCTGCTCCAGAGAAGCGGACACGGAGCAATGGATCCAAACTACAAGAAAGAAGATTCCACCTAAACATTAGGAAGAACCTCCTGACAGTAAGAGCTGTTTGACAGTGGAATTTGCTGCCAAGGAGTGTGGTGGAGTCTCCTTTTTTGGAGGTCTTTAAGCAGAGGCTTGACAACCATATGTCAGGAGTGCTCTGATGGTGTTTCCTGCTTGGCAGGGGGTTGGACTCGATGGCCCTTGTGGCCTCTTCCAACTCTATGATTCTATGATTCTATGATTGGCAAAATAAACTATTGAACTATGCACGACAAATCAGTTAACTTGAAACCTAAGAAAGAAAGAGGACTCCGGATTTTTAAAAAAGGGACAAATGTCTAATGCATATCTTTTAAGCTTTGTATATATAGATTTTTACATTAGCATAACTTTTAAAAGTCACTGGTAATACCATGAGGAAGGTTTAAAATTGGAATATTTAGAATATAAGGTTTTAAGGACTGGCGTGAACGAGTAATAAACAATGGAAACAAGGGGGGAGTGGAGGGAAGTCAAGCAAAAATTGTGGTTTAAAAATCCGTTGAGGATGCTTTTGTTATTATTTTTGGAGAATTAATAAAATGTTATCAAAGAAGAAGAAGTTGGAAGCGGAAATAGATTGCAGGTATTTTTGTGGTTCTGCTTTCATTTGACCCAGGAAAAAGTGGCTTCTACTGGCTGGTGCAGGTGCAAAAAAGTCATTCCCCGACATCCTTCTGTAACCTTTTACTTCCCTTTCGAAGTTGGCAGCCTTGCATCTGTGGAGCCATAGAATAGGACTTTGGTAGGCAAACTAAGGCCCAGGGGCCAGATCTGGCCCAGTCACCTTCTCAATCCAGCCCGCGGACGGTCTGGGAATCAGCGTGTTTTTACATGAGTAGAATGTGTCCTTTTATTTAAAATGCATTTCTGGGTTATTTGTGGGGCCTGCCTGATGTTTTTACATGAGTAGAATGTGTCCTTTTATTTAAAATGCATCTCTGGGTTATTTGTGAGGCATAGAAATTCGTTCTCTCCCCCCCCCCCCTTCAAAATATAGTCCGGTCCCTCACAAGGTCTGAGGCACAGTGGACCGGCCCCCTGCTGAAAAGGTTTGCTGACCCCTGGAATAGGATGTCACCACAAAGCAGTGCCATAGCTACTGGGGGGTGGCTAACCAGGTTTTCCTTTTTTCAATAAATTTATTTATTTGGTTTTACAGATTAAAATTTTACTGTCACATATCCAACATACAACATAGAAACAAGGTTCCAAAGAATCTCCTGGACTCCCCCCTCCCCTTTATGGATCCAATTGTTAATCATTTCCTCCTGCATCTTTTATAATAATCCAAATCTTTTACCTCTCCATTGTGTCCACAATTCACCATTAAACTACAAGCGTTATTCCAATCCAACTAAAGGTTCTAACTGTTTACAATGGTCTTTAAGAAAAATTTTAAATTCCTTCCATTCCTTATTAAAATTTTGGTCTTCCTGATTTCTAATTCTTCCTGTCATTTTAGCCATTTCAGCATAATCCACCAACTCGATCTGCTATTCTTCTCTCGTAGGGACTTTATCTTCTTTCCATCTCTGGGACAAGCTAGCCAGATTTTTCATCCCGGGTGAAGCCTCCAGGAGGTCGCCATTATGGCTCCCAGTCTGTCTCTCACTTTGTGTGTGTACACAAACGCACATTGTGGTATACCAAACTGGGACTTTGACCCAGGTAAAATAAAACCTAGTTTTGCCCCTGCCACAAGGGTATCCTTGTCTACCTTTCTGCACCACAGCTAGGCCTTGCCTACCCATCTGCCTCTAGAGATCAGCTTCTGCAGTCCAGATCTTGCTCTGGAGCATCAATTTCAGCTGCTTCACATAGAGAAGAAGAAGAAGAAGAAGAAGAAGAAGAAGAAGAAGAGGAGGAGGAGGAGGAGGAGGAGGAGGAGGAGGAGGAGGAGGAGGAGTTTGGATTTGATATCCCGCTTTATCACTACCCGAAGGAGTCTCAAAGCGGCTAACATTCTCCTTTCCCTTCCTCCCCCACAACAAACACTCTGGGAGGTGAGTGGGGCTGAGAGACTTCAGAGAAGCGTGACTGGCCCAAGGTCACCCAGCAGCTGCATGTGGAGGAGTGGAGACGCGAACCCGGTTCCCCAGGTTACGAGTCTATCGCTCCTAACCACTACACCACACTGGCTCTTGGGTGGGGTAGATGTCCCCGCAGACTATCAACTAGAAGGAAAGAACCACATTCTGTTGGGGAAGTGCTAAAGAGCAGCAACATCCCATCTATCTGGATTATTTTTCTGAGCTGTTTTCAGGGACACAGGATGCAACCTTACACCAAGTTAGACCACTGATCCATCTTCTTCAGTCTACTATGACTGGCAGGGTTTTCAGGCAGAAGATATGCCTGGAGATCCCAGGAACTGAACCTGGGACCTTTGGCAGAAAATGGCTGCTCTACTGCCAAGCTACGATCATTCTTTGAATGGAGAGCAAAAGCCTTGACAGGGACATCTTGTCTGCTCTCTCTAAATGAGGCACACTATTTGGGAGCGAATGAGCTGAGTTACCCAGTGTTACAGACATTCCAAGCATCCCTTATTTTCCAGGGACAGTCCTGGATGTACAGAAGCCATCCTGGTTTCTGATTTGTTATCCTGGAATGTCTGGTTTTTTAAAAAAATACATCCCTATTTTCATTGGAGAAATGTTGGAGGGTATGGAGTCATGCGACCCCTGAGCCAAGGAGATAAGCACGTATACAACTTGTAGAAGACATCTGAAGGCAGCCCCACATAGTTTTATTATGTTTTTATATATGTTGGAAGCATGGCTGTCAACTTTTCCCTTTTCTTGCGAAGAATCCTATTCGGAATAAGGGAATTTCCCTTTAAAAAAGGGAAACTCTGACAGCTATGGTTGGAAGCTGCCCAGAGTGGCTGGGGCAACCCAGTCAAATGGACAGGGTATAAGTAATAAAATTATCATCATCATCATCATTATGGGAAAGGACATCCCTATTTTCATCAGAGAAATGCTGAAGGGTATGAGGTTAGCATGTGATGGGAACATATTTTGAATTACGGAGGATCGTGGCTCAAGAAGGAGTACGGACAAGAATATCCCTTCTATTTCCAAGATTCTTTGCATGAATTATGTGTATATGTATACGAGATTCTCAATGGCTTCACTCACAAGGATGATAGAAACGTGCAAGACCACTCACTAAGACCAGGTGATGATCAAATGAGTGGAATATGTATCTGTACAATGGTACCTCGGGTTACATACACTTCAGGTTACATACGCTTCAGGTTACAGACTCCGCTAACCCAGAAATAGTGCTTCAGGTTAAGAACTTTGCTTCAGGATGAGAACAGAAATTGTGCTCCGGTGGCGCAGCGGCAGCGAGAGGCCCCATTAGCTACAGTGGTGCTTCAGGTTAAGAACAGTTTCAGGTTAAGATCGGACCTCCGGAACGAATTAAGTACTTAACCCGAGGTACCACTGTATCTGAATCTGTATTGCAATGGTTAAGGGCCTATCATAAAGACTGTATTTACAGAACTGAATTCCCAGGCTGGATCTTGGGGTGGGTGGGGGGAGCATTTCAGAGATGCTATTTATTTTACAGACCATCCAGCAAAGTGGGCAAGGTGAGTTCTGAAGTGGCTGTGTTTTGCCAGTGAACTGGGGGCAACTGTGCTGACCATCAGGACCACAGGGTTCCTCTTTTAAACCAAAGGTCCATTAGAGGTCCGTTGATGTTCTGCTGCCCTTGGACGGGAGTTATCGTCTGAGGGCACCAGGTGAGGGAGGGCCTTTTCAGCCCTCACCTGGTACCCTGAGACAACAACCCACACCTGCCTCAATCGGCACCACGGTGATTGCTGAGTGCACTGAGTTGTAGCCCATAACACTTGGCCAACCAGGTTGGCCAAGCTTTGTCTCAGCACACCTTCCTATTCCAGCCAAGCCCTGTGAGCTCTCGGAAGCTAGATACGTCCTCTTCAGCCTGCAAATTCCTAGTGCCTGTAGTGGTCATGCTGGCAACACAGAGGGTTTTAATCAAAAGGGGAAACAACCGATTATGTGAACGCGGCAGGGGGGAGATAAGAGGCAGCACGTAAGGAGGGAGCCTGTTAGGCAAATGTCAGTCAATGCCTCCATATGGAGAACAGAAGGAGGCAGAGTGGGTACCATTCAGCAGCCAAGCCCCTCTGGCCTGAGCGTCCCATTGCCACCATTGCTGCAGGGCAAGAGCTCTTAACATAACAACTGAGCCCAGGGAGGGGGGAGGCCTTCCCTTCATTCCACCCCCAGATTCCAAGGCTCCTGCTCCCCGTCTCCCAGATACTGATCTCAGGCGGGAGCATGTCCGATCCCAGAGCCCACTGTGTCTCCTAATAGCTCCCCCAGCCGTGCTATTGTCCTGCTGGCTTTTCAGTGGAAAAACGATGCCCATGGGTCTTTTTATGGATAAAGACCAATAAAGGGGTTAAAACACACACAGAGAGAGGCAGCACAGCAGAAATCTCAACCAAACCCTGGAGGCATATTGAGCTTCCTCTATTGTCTGAGTTTAAGGGCTTCCCTCCTGCTAATGAAATCTCCAAGCTCTCCTCCTTTCTCTCCGAATCCTTACGTCGGACATGCCCATATTTCAGACAGTAGCCACTGGCTATGTTGTGGTATAGGGGTTGTTTTTAATGATTTATCCGATAACGTTAGCCTAGCCAAGAGCAGGACTCCGCTCATTAACTCCTTCCTGTATCCTCCTGTCTTTATTATTTGGCAGCCGATTGATGGATTCAAGGCAGAAGTACTGTTTCTGGGGGACAGGGGGCGGGCAGGTGTGGGCGACTTCCCTGGTCCTGAATGGGGTAACTGTGCCCCTGAATGACCAGGAACGCAGCTTGGGAATCATTCTGGACTCACACCTGTCCATGGAGGTGCAGGTCAATTCTGCGTCCAGGGCGGCAGTCTACCAGCTTTATGCTAGCTGAGACCCTACCTGCCAGCAGACTGTCTGACCCTTCCTGGATCCTGCACATGGAGTGTGTCATAGCAGCAGAAATTGCACTACCTGAGCACTGTCTCACCAGCGGTTCATGCTCTGGTTATCTCCCGCTTGGACTACTGCAACGCGCTCTATGTGAGGCTGCCTTTGAAGGTGACTTGGAAACTACAACTAATCCAGAATGCGGCAGCTAGACTGGTGACTGGGAGTGGCCTCCAGGACCACATAACACCGGTCCTGAAAGACCTACATTGGCTCCCAGTACATTTCTGAGCACAATTCACAGTGTTGGTGTTGACCTTTAAAGTAAGGTTACCAGGCGTCCCTGTTTCCCGCAGACAGTCCCCAGATTTACAAATCAGTCCCCATATAAAATCCATTGAAGTTGAAAAGTGTCCCCGGATTCATTAAAAAAAAATCTGGGAACCTTACTTTAAGGCCCTAAATGGCTTTCACCCAGTATATCTAAAGGAGCGTCTCCACTCCCATCGTCCTGCCTGGACACGGAGGTCCAGCTCCAAGGGTGTTCTGCTGGTTCCCTCACTGCGAGAGGCGAGGTTACAGGGAACCAGAGAGAGGGCTTTCTCGGTAGGTGCACTCGCCCTGTGGAATGCCCTCTTGTCAGATGTCGAACAGATAAACAGCTACGTGATTTTTAAAAGACATCTGAAGGCAGACCTGTTCAGGGAAGTTTTTAGTGTTTGATGTCTTGTTGTGCTTTTAATATTCTGTTGGGAGCTGCCAGAGTGGCTGGGGAAACCCAGTCAGGTGGGCTGCATATAAATTATTATTATTATTATTATTATTATTATTATTATTATTATTATTATTACTATACTGTCCTCTCTTAGCCAAAAGGGTTCCCTTCCTCCCTAAGGGATGAGGCACACAAGCCACGTGGTCCCAGGATGGTTTCCCACGAGTGTTTGACGTGGCTCAACCCATCAGATAATTTATGAAGTGAAATTTTATCAGCTGGTTTGGGGTCTCTCTTTCCCTCATGACCAGGGCCAGCAGGGTGGAGCTGAGAAGAGCAGAACCAGGGGGTGGGTCACCTAGGTCAGCTTTCTGCCCTAAGGTGGGATATCCAATACTTAAGGAACACCTGAGAAAACCCATCATTTTTCCTTGAGGTAAAGAGCCTCTGCAAGACAGCTTGTTTTGTCGCTGAGCTGCTGCTGCTGTTGTTACTAAGAAGATCTTCCTGGGCTTTTTGACCTTAAATCAACATCCCTGAACTTCATACCAATTGCTTCTTGTCTTGTCCTCACAGGGCACGGCAAGCTGTTCTTCTTTCTTTCTTTTTCCTGACATCCTTTTAGAGATTTGGAAACAATAAACGGGCACCCCTTGATCTGTCCTTTGTTCCAAATGTGCACAGATACCTTAGTGTTTTCCCACACCAGTTGTCTGAAGAAATTTCTTCAACTTTGGTGATATCTCTCTCTCCGGATGAGCTGACCATCACTAAAGCTGTCCTGTTTCTTCTCCACAACCTCTTAAAACTTCAATGCTCCTAATCAATTAAATTCAAAATAGCATCTTTGTGCCATAGAATTGTACTTCAGCCACATCTAACAGGGTTGCCCCAGCCACTCTGGGCGGCTTCCAACACACATAAAACGTAAACCATTACACATTGAAAAGCTTCCCTACACAGGGCTGCCTTCGGATGTCTTCTAAAGGTTATATAGTTACAGTGGTACCTCTGGAAAACCACCAGATAGCTCAGTTGGTTAGAGCATGGTGCTGATAAATACCATGGTCACAGGTTCAATTCCCATGTGGGACAGCTGCATATTCCTGTTGGGTACTGCCAGGGAAACAAAGTCCATCATGGCCCCAAGCCGTCTGCCGGACGATCCATCGATCTCCCGTAGGCACGCAGTATCAGCAATTAGCGACATGAGTTTCTAGAAAATATCTTGCCACATTCCAGAGCTCATGCACACTCTATCAGCAGATAATGCACAGCAAAAGTCGCACTCAGGAGAGCATTATTTACAAGCTTTATTCAGCGTTGATCAGAACAAAGAAAGACATGACTGCCTGCGTCAGTGTCTCCAGACACAGAGAGAAACGAAAGCAATAGAAAACATAAACATCCTGTGAACAGGAAATACGCAGACTCTGTGACTCACAAAGCCTGCTCCCTTTTAAGGTGGAACGGAAATATCCTAACAATTCCTGCATTGCAGGGAGTTAAACTAGATGAGCCTCAGGGGTCTTCCAACTCTACAATCCTGTGATTCTATTAAACATACTTAATTCGTTCCAGAGGTCTGTTCTTAACCTGAAACTGTTCTTAACCTGAAGCACCACTTTAGCTAATGGGGCCTCCCGCTGCCGCCGCACCACCGCTGTGTGATTTCTGTTCTCATCCTGAAGCAAAGTTCTTAACCCGAGGAACTATTTCTGGGTTAGTGGAGACTGTAACCTGAAGTGTCTGTAACCCAAGGTACCACTGTACTCATCTCCTTGACATTGGACGGGAGGGCATTCCACAGGGCGGGTTCCTCTACCAAGAAGGCCTTCTGCCTGGTTCCCTGTAGCTTCATGTCACACAATGAGGGAACCGCCAGAAGACCCTCGGAGCTGGACCTCAGTGTCTGGGCTCGATGACGGGGGTGGAGACGCTACTTCAGGTATACAGGGCTGAGGCCATTTAGGGCTTTAAAGGTCAGCTCCAACACTTTGAATTGTGCTCAGAAACGTCCTGGGAGCCAATGTAGGTCTTTCAGGACCAGTGTTATATGGTCCCGGGGGCCACTCCCAGTCACCAGTCTAGCTGCCGCATTCTGGATTAGTTGTAGTTTCCGAGTCACCTTCAAAGGCAGCCCCACATAGAGCGCATTGCAGTAGTCCAAGCGGGAGATAACCAGAGCATGAACCACTGGCGAGGCAGTGCTCAGGCAGCACAATTTCTGCTGCACTGACACACTCCATGTGCAGGACCCACGCTACTGCATGTATGAATCTAGCCTACAGTGATAGATACAGCCTATTCCACTAATAATAATAATAATAATAATAATAATAATAATAATAATAATAATTTATTATTTATACCCCGCCCATCTGGCTGAGTTTCCCCAGCCACTCTGGGCGGCTCCCAATCAAGTGTTAAAAACAGTACAGTGTTACATATTAAAAACTTCCCTGAACACGGCTGCCTTAAGATGTCTTCTGAATGTCAGGTAATTGTTTATCTCTTTGACATCTGATGGGAGGGCGTTCCACAGGGCGGGCGCCACTACCGAGAAGGCCCTCTGTCTGGTTCCCTGTAGCCTCACTTCTCGCAATGAGGGAACCACCAGAAGGCCCTCGGTGCTGATCTCAGTGTCCGGGCAGAACAATGGGGGTGGAGACGCTCCTTCAGGTATACAGGACCAAGGCCACTTATTACACACCACAGTCCAACCCCAAACTAAGCCCTTCAAAAAGGGCTAAACATTTCCAATGTTGGATTGTGCCTTAAATGCAAACTGCTGTCTTGTACCTATTAAAAATAATAATCCTATGTTGCAGACGACGACGACCGAGGCTATTGCTTAAAAACTGCCTGTCTGTCAAACTGGACCAAATGAGTTCATGTCATTAGAGAAAGAATCTGCCGAAATTACAGCCGCTGCTCATTTATCCTTTTCCAGAAGACCGGAATACTTGATTGGAGGGTGTAAATTGCAAGTATGTCCGAACACCTTTCTGGGGTGTTTCTGAGGCAAATTTGGAGCTGCAGATTTAAGGAGTGGAACATGAGAATTCCAGGAGGAGGCAAACCTGAAAAGCACTGGCTATATTCTACGTGCAATCCGGATCTATTTATTATCTCCTCACAGGCGTTACAGAACTACATGCCTGGTGCCCTTGGCCATATTAACACCATCCACTGCCTCTGCAAAATTAATGCGCAGCCTGCTTCATACACTAAACTGTGCAGTGAAGGGGTTTGTGCTTGGAGAGGGGGGAATAAATGCAAATGCAACACTCCCCTCCACTGGTAATGGACCCTAGCTAGCAGAGAGATTAGATTTACACCCTCCCTGGAAATATATGCGATCGAGAACATTGCCTCCTCCTGCCTCCCCCGCCCTCCAACTACCAACCCGCCAGTCTCTGGTGTGCTGAACACAGTTCTTCATGCTCTGGCACACGCTCTTGTGAGTCCCCAGCGATCTTGCAACAGAAGAGCTGCGCGGCAAAGGCTGGCTGGTGCTTAACCTCTCGGCTGCCTCCGCAGCACTTCGGATACAGGCAGCAACAGAGCTACAAAGGGCAAGAGGTGGACCCAGGGTTGATTTCTCAAATAATAATAATAATAATTTATTATTTATACCCCGCCCATGTGGCTGGGCCTCCCCAGCCACTCTGGGCGGCTTCCACAGAAACCAAAAATACAGTAAAATATCACACGTTAAAAACTTCCCTGAACAGGGCTGCCTTAAGATGTCTTCTGAATGTCAACTAGTTGTTTATCGCTTTGACATCTGGTGGGAGGGCGTTCCACAGGGCGGGCGCCACTACCGAGAAGACCCTCTGCCTGGTTCCCTGTAGCTTTGCTTCTCACAATGACGGAACCGCCAGAAGGCCCTCGGTGCTGGACCTCAGCGTCCGGGTAGAATGATGGGGTGGAGACGCTCCTTCAGGTATACTGGACCGAGGCTGTTTCTCAAATGCGCTGCAGCCCAAGTCCAGGCCCTATTTTCCAGGGTTGCGCTAGCCTTTTCGAGTCCATGGCTCCCTTCACCAACTACGTTCTTCGTGTGGCACCACCATGGGGCTCAGGACTCCAGTTATTTCACCCTTTGCCTGCAGGACTGGCGGTATCTCACCTTTTTACAAACACCCTCTTTTGTGGAGTGTTCCTTCAGCCTCCTCCCCTCTTCTTGGGCATCCTCCAGGCAGCTGTTGCTGCTGTCCTTGGTCTCTGAGCTGCCCCCCACCAGGGGGCGTATAAAGGGGGGTGCAGTGGGGGCAGGTCACCACGGGCGCCATCTCAGAGGGGGGTGACATAATACCCCCCTGGGTGGATCACGCCACTGCACCACAGGGATCACGGTGCCATGCTGTGATCGGACCCCTGCCAGGAGGATCGTGTTGCCTCGCCACGATCGCCCCCCTGGAGGACCGCGCCACCATGCCTTGAACAGACACCCCCCGGGAGGATCACACCACCGCGCCGATTGCCCCATGGGCGGATTGCCCCGCCCTGTGGGTGGATCGCCCCATCCCGCCGCTCCGGGTGCAGGAGCGGCTAGCTCTGCCACTGCCCCCCACCCCACACATTCGCCTGTGCAGCTTATAGTCAGGCCTGCTGCAATAAAGAGCTGTGCAAGCCTTTGGGAGGCAGAGACACATGGGGGCATCAGAGGCGGGAGGGGAGGAAAGAGGGACAGAGGCCAGTGTTGCTTGCCGCATCCCTGACCCTCATTCAAGGCACCCCAGGGTGCCACAACACGCTGGTTTAAACCACTGCGCTAGCCTCTCTGGGTAACTTCCAACATACAGTGGTGCCTCACAAGACGAAATTAATCCGTTCCGCGAGTCTCTTCGTCTAGCGGTTTTTTCGTCTTGCGAAGCAACCCGCTTAGCGGATTAGCGGTTTAGCGGCTATTAAAGGCTTAGCGGCTATTAAAGGCTTAGCGGATTAGCGGCTAAAAGGCTATTAGCGGCTTAGCGGCTTAGAAAAAGGGGGGGAGCGGGAAAAAATCGGAACACTTGCAAGACGTTTTCGTCTTGCAAAGCAAGCCCATAGGGGAAATCGTCTTGCGAAGCAGCTCAAAAACGGAAAACCCTTTCGTCTAGCGGGTTTTCCGTCTTGCAAGGCATTCGTCTTGCGGGGCACCACTGTATATAAAAACATAATAAAACATCTAACACTGAAAAACCGGAAAACGGGACACAGGAAAAGCGGGACATTCTGGGATCAAATCAGAAACTGGGGTGGCTTCTGTAAATCCAGAACTGTCCCTGGAAAATAGGGACACTTGAAGGGTCTGGACTCTGAGCCTTGACTCCAGTTTACTGTTCTCATCACCACAGGGAAAGGAAACATAAGAGAGAAATGTCTTTGGCCTGGTCCTCAACTGGATTTGCCTCTGAATGCTTTGGGCTGAAATCATTTTTAGATGCTCACACGGCAAGAAGGGTCTGAGCTCCTTCGCAACATGATCCAGAGCTGCTTCTTGAGTCTCTCTTTACCTTCCTCCCCACTGTCTAAAGGTAAAGGGACCCCTGACCATTAGGTCCAGTCGTGACCGACTCTGGGGTTGCGGCGTTCAGCTCGCTTTACTGGCCAAGGGAGCTGGCGTACAGCTTCCGGGTCATGTGGCCAGCATGACTAAGCCGCTTCTGGCGAACCAGAGCAGCGCACGGAAACACCGTTTACCTTCCCGCCGGAGTGGTACCTATTTATCTACTTGCACTTTGACGTGCTTTCGAACTGCTAGGTTGGCAGGACCAGGGACCGAGCAACGGGAGCTCACCCCGTCATGGGGATTCGAACCGCCGACCTTCTGATCGGCAAGTCCTAGGCTCTGGGTTTAACCCACAGCGCCACCCGCATCCCAGTCCTCCCCACCATACTTTATTACAATTGTTTCACCAAATGTCTCAGGACCTGCTTGGAATCCCTGCCATGCGTATTCCGATGCCCTTCGCTGATGTCACATAAGTGTAACAGGACAGAGCATCGTGTCCTGATACTTCTCCACAGAACTGTTCAGAGGCATGGCTGTATTCTATTAGATGAAGAGTTCTGTGAAGCTCAAAAGCTTGCATCTTCCTGCACCAACCTAAATTGCCATCCTTCTGTCTTTGGAAGAGCTGTATGGAAATTAAATCTCCAGCCACCCTCACCCACCCAGGCTAGTCCCATATATAATTTCACCCATTAGGAAGCATTGTTGATGCAGAGAAGGTTCAGGAAGTTATTCAGCACGAATTGGGTGACCTCATGAACTGGAGTAATAGAAATGGAATGAAATTCAGTCAGTCATTTTATTAAGTGTTTAGCCATTGGCCATCACACAAAATCACATTAAGCAGGGCAAAAATAAAAAAAGGCAAGCCTGCAAATAAATCAGGAGCTCTAACATAAAAGAATATGATGAATATAACGAAGCCTCCGAAAAAAATGAAAAAAATAAAAATCAGACGAATCTAACGTGGACTGTAAAATCAGGTTTGAAGTCAGAACTTCTATCAAAATTTCAAGCCCTCACAACAAAATGCAGTAACCAAGGAATGCATAAAATATCAGAGCGTAAAAAGAAAACGCAGCATTAGTTCCTATGAAGAACGGTACTCTTCCCTCTGTGGATTTGGGCCAAAAATGTAAAAATGGCATGTGTGCTCTTCTCATCCATAGAACTCAGAAAGGGCATGAAATTTCTGAGAGGTAAATTAGCAGGATACAACAAGAAAGCAGATTTGGCCTTCAAGGAATGTATTGCCCGCCAGTGCTGCCTCTACAGCAGCCTCTAGGGGGCGCTGCTGGTCTCCTCCCACCTGTTCACCACGGCTGGCCCACGCATGAGGCAAGAGGAAGCAGCTGCCTCAGGCGGCAGGATTCAAAGGGGCCGCAGATCCTGATGAAGATCTTTATTCCCCACCTTGTTCCTGTTATAGGTCTTCATTCACTCCTTCTTCCCTGGTTTGGTGGGCGGGGTGGCATTTTGTGGTTCATCTCAGGTGCTCAAATGTCTTGGGCCAGCCCTATCAATGGAGGTGTCTTGGAGGGATGGAGCCATCAGGCTCACCTCTAACTCTCCCAACCGTAATCATGGGGCGTGTGAGGGAATAGGAAGGAAACACACAAGGGGCCCGGGTTCGAGAAGAATAAGCCTAGCAATAGGTACCGGAAAAAATGGAACTCCTCCCAACATGCGGATGGTATTATTGTGTTGCAAACTACCTTGAGGTCTATGGATGGAGGGCAGCACAGTGGTACCTCAGGTTACAAGCTTAATTCATTCCAGAGGTCCGTTCTTAACCCAAAACCATTCTTAACCGGAGACGTGCTTTTGCTAATGGGGCCTCCCACTGCTGCCGTGCCGCCGCGGCGCAATTTCCGTTCTCGTCCTGGGGCAAAGTTCTCAACCTGAGGTACTACTTCCGGGTTAGCGGAGTTTGTAACCCAAAGTGTTTGTAACCCGAAGCATTTGTAACCCAAGGTACCACTGTATAAAATCTAATGAATAATAACAGTGCTCCCCCCCCTAAAAAAAAAGATTAGGGGTACTCAAGAAAAGCACCATTTTAACGTTCAAATTGGGAAAAATAAATACAGCAAATGGACAAAAGTACAAAAATTCACAAAGTGTTTAGGGCTTTGCATACCCATGTCTCTCCCCAGAAAACAGCACTGAATAATAGCATACCCTCCAACATTTCTCCAATGACAATAGGGATGTGTTGTTGTTAATAATAATAATAATAATAATAATAATAATAATAATAATAATACCCCAGTCACTCTGGGACAGCTTCCAACGTATACAAAAGCATAATAAAACATTAAACACTAAAAAACCTCCTCTATACAAGGCTGCCTTCAGATGTCTTCTAAATGTTCTATAGTGACTTACAGTGGTGCCCCGCAAGACGAATGCCTCGCAAGACGGAGAACCCGCTAGACGAAAGGGTTTTCCGTTTGGAGGTGCTTCGCAAAACGAATTTCCTATGGGCTTGCTTCGCAAGATGAAAATGTCTTGCGAGTTCCTGCGGGGGGTTTTTCCTCCCCCCCTTTCCCCAAGCCGCTAAGCCGCTTATCAGCTGATCCTAACCCGCTAAGCCGCTTAACAGCTGATCTGCTAAGCCGCTTATCAGCTGATCCGCTAAGCCGCTTAACAGCTGATCCACTAAGCCGCTTATCAGCTGATCTGCTAAACTGCTAAACCACTTATCAGATGATCCGCTAAGCCCGCTAAGCCGCTAATAGCGCTAATCCGCCAATCCGCTAATGGGCTTGCTTCGCAAGACGAAAAAACCGCAAGACGAAGAGACTCGCGGAACGGATTCTTTTCGTCTTGCGAGACACCACTGTATCTCCTTGGCTCGGGGGTCACATAACTCCATAACAGGCTTCCTCAATCTCGGCCCTCCAGATGTTTTGAGACTACAATTCCCATCATCCCTGTCCACTGGTCCTGCTAGCTTAAGGTTACCAGATTTTTTTCAATGATTCCGGGGACACTTCTCAACTTCAATGGATTTTGTATGGGGACTGATTTGTAAATCTGGGGACTATCAATGGGAAACGGGGATGTCTGGTAACCATATGCTAGCTAGGGATCATGGGAGTTGTAGGCCAAAAACATCTGGAGGGCTGAGGTTGAGGAAGTCTGCTCCATAACCTCCAACATTTCTCCAATGAAAATAGGGACGTCCTAAGGAAAAGCAGGACATTCCGGGATCAAATCAAAAACCTGGATGGCTTCTGTAAATCCAGGACTGTCCCTGGAAAATAGGGACAGTTGGAGGGTCTGTAATAATAATAAATAATAACTTGTGAGGTTGGGCTCATGCTTGGGCACACACAGGCCACCAAAACAGGTGGAGAAGAAATGATATAAATGGGGCCTTTGCACAATCGGAGATTCATATGGAAGCTCCAGCTCATGTTATATTGTGAGTACAGATCAGGGGAGTTGGCCAAATGACTCCTCCTCCATCCGTTAATGGATGAATTCAGACTCTCCAAGCGCCCCTATTTCCCAGGGACATCCCTGAGTTAGAGAAGCCATCCCAGTGTTTGATTTAATCCCGGAATGTCCCGCTTTTCCTTTGTTGTTGTTTAGTCGTTTAGTCGTGTCCGACTCTTTGTGACCCCATGGACCAGAGCACGCCAGGCACTCCTGTCTTCCACTGCCTCCCGCAGTTTGGTAAAATTCATGCTGGTAGCTTCGAGAACACTATCCAACCATCTTGTCCTCTGTCGTCCCCTTCTCCTTGTGCCTTCCATCTTTCCCAACATCAGGGTCTTTTCCAGGAAGTCTTCTCTTCTCATGAGGTGGCCAAAGTATTGAAGCCTCAGCTTCAGGATCTGTCCTTCCAGTGAACACTCAGGGCTGATTTCTTTCAGAATGGAGAGGTTTGATCTTCTTGCAGTCCATGGGACTCTCAAGAGTCTCCTCCAGCACCATAATTCAAAGGCATCAATTCTTTGGCGATCAGCCTTCTTTATGGTCCAGCTCTCACTTCCATACATCACTACTGGGAAAACCATAGCTTTAACTATACGGACCTTTGTTGGCAAGGTGATGTCTCTGCTTTTTAAGATGCTGTCTAGGTTTGTCATTGCTTTTCTCCCAAGAAGCAGGCATCTTTTAATTTTGTGGCTGCTGTCACCATCTGCAGTGATCATGGAGCCCAAGAAAGTAAAATCTCCCACTGCCTCCATTTCTTCCTCTTCTGTTTGCCAGGAGGTGATGGGACCAGTAGCCGTGATGGTACCTATTTTCTTTGGAGAAATGTTGGAGGGTATGGAATTATCCAAAACTTGAGTCGACTGAAGGCAATCTTGTATTGGGAGGTGTGTTTTTTTAATGTTTAATTTTTTTTTACATTTGTTGGAAGCTGCTCAGAGTGCCCGGACAACCCAATAAAATGTGTTGGGTATAAATAGTAAAATTATCATTATGGAATGGGACATCCCTATTTTTCATCAGAGAAATGTCGCAGGCTATGTGAACTGAGACACCGTGTGTCACAACTGCACCCCTGAATAAGAGGCTCTTTCTTTTGTGTTGCTGACACATTGCTTTTCCACAATCAGCAGGAAGTAGAATTAAAATGCAAGCTCCACATGGCACTTAGTACATTGCTACCTTTCCCCTGAAAATCTGTCCCCAGAGGCAAGATCATTTATTATAAGACACCTTGAATTCCAACTCCCCCTTTTTAAAACTGGGGGCATACATTTGGACAAACACAACGATCCTAGTCTTTTGCCGCCTACTGGTAAGTCCTAGTCAGTGAAATTTTAATTTCTCCATGTCCTTTTCATTAAATATAGCTTCATAGAATCATAGAATCATAGAGTTGGAATAGACCACAAGGGCCATCGAGTCCAACCCCCTGCCAAGCAGGAAACACCATCAGAGCACTCCTGACATATGGTTGTCAAGCCTCTGCTTAAAGACCTCCAAAGAAGGAGACGCCACCACACTCCTTGGCAGCAAATTCCACTGTCAAACAGCTCTTACTGTCAGGAAGTTCTTCCTAATGTTTAGGTGGAATCTTCTTTCTTGTAGTTTGGATCCATTGCTCCGTGTCCGCTTCTCTGGAGCAGCAGAAAACAACCTTTCTCCCTCCTCTATATGACATCCTTTTATATATTTGAACATGGCTATCATATCACCCCTTAACCTCCTCTTCTCCAGGCTAAACATGCCCAGCTCCCTTAGCCGTTCCTCATAAGGCATCCTTTCCAGGCCTTTGACCATTTTGGTTGCCCTCCTCTGGACACGTTCCAGTTTGTCAGTGTCCTTCAAACTGTCTCCTTTAGGTGCTTTGCTGGTCAGTCACACAACAACACACCAGAAACACATCTTAGCCAGTTAGTTTATGTTCTTGGTTGCAAGGAAGAGGGCTTTAACAACTGCTTTGCAGATACAGCTCATGGTCCCCGTCCCCCTTTTAAGTTGTGCAGTCATGATAAATGCTGTGGGGAACATGGAGTGGTGATTCTGGGTACAAAAAGAAAACCAGACATTAGAACGCAACTACCACAGCCACCGTGGGACACGGGTGGCGCTGTGGGTTAAACCACAGAGCCTAGGACTTGCCGGTCAGAAGGTCGGCGGTTCGAATCCCCGCAACAGGGTGAGCTCCCGTTGCTCGGTCCCTGCTCCTGCCAACCTAGCAGTTCGAAAGCACGTCAAAGTGCAAGTAGATAAATAGGTACCGCTCTGGCGGGAAGGTAAACGGTGTTCTGTGCGCTGCTTTGGTTCGCCAGAAGCGGCTTAGTCATGCTGGCCACATGACCCGGAAGCTGTACACCGGCTCCCTAGGCCAATAAAGCGAGATAAGCACCGCAACCCCAGAGTCGGTCACAACTGGACCTAATGGTCAGGGGTCCCTTTACCTTTACCTTACCACAACCACCAGGAACAGGAACTAACCAATTAAGGTCCAATGCACTTATGTTGTTCCCTTATGAGTGAATAGAAAACAACTAATTAAAAGCTGTGGAAGCTCAGAAGCACAGAAAACCCTGGGAAGTCTCATCAGCACTTTGCCAGCCCGCAGTGGGCAGAGCAGTGCTGCAATTATATTTCAACTACAAAACAACAACAGCAATGGTGCAACGGATTAGCTCTGAGAAAAGATGGAGAAGGCAACATGGAAAATACTGGACTGCAACAGGTTGGTAATAACAGGAGCTAAACTCTCTATAAACCAAAGGTAGGAATTTCAGATCAAACGGACAGTATAAAAGCAACCTAGCCATTTTTTAATTGTCCGATGAACTTTTTAAAGTCTGGAATATATTGGTTGATCTGCTACTTATTGAATCCCAGTTTAAGCAAAAAGACAGAAGTAAAGATAGGTGAAATATTAAGGAATACGGGCATGTTAGTTAAATACAGATTGCAAGCACACTGGGCAGATTTCAGTTTGGTGATAATATGCATGTTTTTCCTTCTAATATTTGGCCAAGTGACAAGACCATGCACACTCTGTCCATCGTAGAAGGCAAGGTAAAAGGAAAACATAAAATTAACCCCATTAAATGTGTGCAGATTTCATTGAATAGGATGATTTATCTATAATAATCTCGAAGTTTTTGAGCCATCTCTGCAATGTAGTACCCATTGCAGAAGAGGGAGAGATGGGGACTACTGTTGATAATTTCCATTCCAGCTGGTCAACAAAAGTCCTATGGAACTTTAAGAACTGGCACTTAAGTTTGCTTTCTTTCCTCTTCCCTACTCATCCCCTTTTCCTTTTGCGCTGTGCCTTTTGGATTGTAACCCTGTGGGCTGGCGATCTCTTGTTTCCAGTTGATCTTACACAAGCTGGTCCAGTTGCCTTTTCATCTGAGGAGCAGATTAGAAATGATTCATATTGTCAGGGAACTGACATCGGAGCCAGAGGTGGAGGGAAGGCTCCCAAGTGATGCTGGAGAGGGACCCAGCAGGGAGAGAGGGAGCTCATCAACTGGGGAAGGAAATCAGCGTAACACCAGGGATGAAGGGGGGCAGATGGGGGAATCGGTGAGAGGGCTCCAGGACTCTTCACCGGACACCAGCGGGGAGAGCACGGGTCCTCCGCTACCCACACCCACCCTGCGCAGGGAGAGTAGGAGGAGACTTGGCGTCAAACAGCTTTTATGCTGGAAAAGGTTTAAGAAACGCCCACTGACGGATTCTGCTAGCGACTGAACAGCCACGAAGTGTAGGGCTGCCCAGACTGGAAGGTTTAGCAAGGCAACCCAGCCAGGAGTGGCACCAACATGCGCACGAGCAACCCCCACGTTTATGACACATATATTAATCAACTGGACATTATTTTCTATGAGCACTCTGCTTGCTGTCCTAGGCACGGTGCAGAACATTAAAAGGAAGCCTTTCCAATCCACAACAGAACGGTTCAGAGAGGTCCCAGTATGGTGTAGTGGTTAAGAGCGGTAGTCTCGTTATCTGGGGAACCGGGTTCACGTCTCCGCTCCTCCACATGCAGCTGCTGGGTGACCTTGGGCCAGTCACACTTCTCTGAAGTCTCTCAGCCCCACTCACCTCACAGAGTGTTTGTTGTGGGGGAGGAAGGGAAAGGAGAATGTTAGCCGCTTTGAGACTCCTTAAAAGGGAGTGAAAGGCGGGATATCAAATCCAAACTCTTCTTCTTCTTCTTCTTCCCAGCCTAGGAGTTGTAGGGAAATCTGGGCATTGTCTCCTTGGTCCAGAGCATCCACTCTCTCTCCCCCCCCCCCCACCATCAGGTGGCCTGAATTATAATTCTACCCACAAGGCAAGAGTGACCACAGCCCTGCTGCAGAACTCCCTGAAAATAATTCACACCAACTTGTTTAAAAGGAGCAAATGGGTTTAATTATTAGTTACAATCTTGTCAATAATTATCACCCCATCTGTGGGTAATAAATGACAGCTTCTCACAGACTGCACCATTAGAGTTTTAGAACACCAATGGGGTGCATTAAAGTGCTGAGGGAAGCATTGATCTGGTGTAAAAATGCTTTTTCCCCTCCTCTTTTTTTAAAAAAAAACACACACCACAAAAACAAAAACGAATAACATGCATAGGTCAAACCTACCAACTTATTTTTTTGGGGGGGTGGGGTTGGGATCGTAACCATCCTCTTTTCTTTTTTCATTTTTTAAAAATAATATTTATTAATGTTTCACAAAAAATAAAAACAAATTCCAACATTTAAACTACAAAAGCAAAACAAATAAAAAATACACAGTAGAAAAACAGTTGATAGAAGAAAGAAGAAAAAATAAAGAATAAGAACAAAGAGAAAAGCCAAAAATCAAAACTAAAAATAGATTAATATTTTCAAATCTTATATTTTCTTCACTAGTTTCTTGACCTCCTCACACCTCCCATTTTGTATTCCAGTTCAAATATTAAATTCAGCAAATCCTTACCCTCTAACATTCATCCTTACTCCATATATTAACCTATTATTATAAATATCCATTTCCAATAATCAATCCCTATTTACATTTTCTTAAACATCTCTTTACCAGTACCACTTATTTTCAATCAAACATCATTTCAACATTCCTTAATTTTACAAACCTACCAACTTATTATCCCTTCTGCTGGTCTGAGTCATCTTCGATGGCCTTCCACATAGCCCCACAGTCGTCTATCCTGCCCCATATTGCGGCAGAGCTTGTGCTCCCCTGTCTCCGGAGAGAACAAAGAGGTACTGAGCTACCTTGGCACTGCTCTCTGGTTCATGAGAAGGAAAACTATGCCTAGCCATGGGAGGCTGACTCCTTTGATCACCCTACCTGCCCGCGGACTGTCTTGCCAGAGTGGTGCATGCTCTGGTTATCTCTCGCTTGGACTACTGCATTGCACTCTATGTGGAGCTATCTTTGAAGTTGACCTGGAAACTACAACTAATCCAGAATGCGGCAGCTAGACTGGTGACTGGGAGTGGCCACCGAGAACACATAACACCAGTCCTGAAAGACCTACATTGGCTCCCAGGATGTTTCCGAGCACAATTCAAAGTGTTGGTGCTGTCCTTTAAAGCCCTAAACAGCCTCGGCCCAGTATACCTGAAGGAGCGTCTCCACCTCCATCGTTCTGCTCGGACACTGAGGTCCAGCGCCAAGGGCCTTCTGGCGGTTCCCTCCCTGCGAGAAGTGAGGTTACAGGGAACCAGGCAGAGGGCCTTCTCGGTAGTGGCACCCGCCCTGTGGAACGCCCTTCCACCAGATGTCAAGGAAATAAACAACTATCTGACTTTTAGGGGACATCTGAAGGCAGCCCTGTTTAGGGAAGTTTTTAGTGTTTGATATTTTGTCGTGCTTTTAGTATTCTGTTGGGAGCCTCCCAGAGTGGCTGGGGAAACCCAGTCAAGTGGGCTGCATATAATTTATTATTGTTATTGTTATAATTTCCTATCAAAACAAGGGCAAGTGCCGCCACCACTTCACCAATGGGACACGGCACACACACTACACTAAGAAAACCCCTTAATCCCAATTTTATTTCATTCTTTGGTAGATTTACAAAAAAGAAAAACACACACCAATTAATACATTTTAGAAAGGGGCAAGACGAGACGCAGATGCACAAAGCATCTTTCTTTTTTAAAAAGTCTGATTGCACTATCTCAAAGGTAAAGGATCCCTGGATGGTTAAGTCCAGTCAAAGGTGACAATGGGGTTGTGGTGCTCATCTCACTTTCAGGCTGAGGGAGCCGGCATTTGTCCACAGACAGCTTTCCGAGTCATGTGGCCAGCGGCCAGCAGGACTAAACCGCTTCTGGAGCAACAGGACACTGTGACGAGTGCCAGAGCGCACAGAAACACTGTTTACCTTCCCACCGAAGTGGTACCTATTTATCTAGTTGCACTGGCGTGCTTTCGAACTGCTAGGTTGGCAGGAGCTGGGACAGAGCAACGGGAGCTCACCCTGTCGCTGGGATTCGAACCGCCGACCTTCCGATCGGCAAGCCCGAGATGAAAACGCTTCTCCGAGTGATACAAGCTGAGTTGCATCTCAACTTTTCTGGCACTTGTCAAACTACAGCTCCCAACTGTTGCAATGCTTGCTGGGGCTGATGGGAGTTGTAGTACAGCCACATGGACAGCCAAAGGTTCCCGAAACCTGATCTACATGCTCTAAAAAGCAATTGTCACCACTTGGCTTTATAGCGGACGGGTTTAAACAAATCACATTTCTTCTTTCTTTCACCATCCTATATCTTGGTTAGAGCCTAGAGGTACTACTTCCCAGCTTTGATATGGGATCTTTACAGTTAAGGAAGAGTAATAGTTGCAGCTTGGTGAAGATTCTTATGCTATGTACCGTATTTTTCGCACCATAGGACGCACCGGACAATAGGACGCATTTTGTTTTAGAAGGGGGAGAACAAGAAAAAAAAAATCTCCCCCTCTCTGCCCAGCGCCCCTTCAGTGAAGCGGCAGGAGGCGCTGCACAGAGAGGGGGAGAACTTTCCCCCCCCTTGTTTTCCTGCTCTAAAACAAGGTACCGTTTAAGGTGCGTTCAGGCGGCTACCTTGGAAGCCTGGAGAGCGAGAGGGGTCGGTGTGCACTGACCCCTCTCGCTCTCCAGGCTTCAGGTTCCTTTCGACCTGCTCTTTGGGGCTGGCGGGGGGAAGCCCACCACCAGCCCCAAAGAGCAGGTCAGGAAGCAGCGGAAAGGCGCAGCGGAGAGGCTCCTGCCATAGCCGCGCGTCACCTCTCCAGCCGGGAGAGGGTCGCGGGGGGCTGCTTTAGCCCCACACGTGCTCTCCCGGCTGGAGAGGTGACGCGCGGCTATGGCAGGAGCCTCTATAGCCGCGCGTCACCTCTCCAGCTGGGAGAGGGTCGCGGGGGGCTGCTTTAGCCCCGCGAGTGCCCTCCCGGCTGGAGAGGTGACGCGGGGCTGTAGAGGCTCCTGCCATAGCCGCGCGTCACCTCTCCAGCCAGGAGAGGGTCGCGGGGCTATGGCGTCTTCGCTCCATAGGATGCACACACATTCCCCCTTCATTTTTGAAGGGGAAAAAGTGTGTCCTATAGAACAAAAAATACGGTATATATCCAGTTTTTTGACTTAAGGAGCAAGACTGGAGACACAGGAACCCACCTTATCCTTGAAAAATGGGGCTTGAGGTATGGCAAGAAATAGGTTCAGTTTGTATTTTAATCTGAATTCACCTGGTTTTCACATTTCAAAACAATATATGAACTGGAACACAGCTATATTTGGAAATTTGCGCTTCTCCAAGCAAGAAAATGAAGTATATGTGCACACCAAGAATCACGAAAATAGTATACAAAGTGCAATAAAGGGGAAATTGCTTGCAAAACTGTGTAAACTAGGCAACACTGTACACAATAATGTGTATATTAGAAGAACATTAAAGTACAGACAAATATTCATGAGTATTTCCCCCCCCCCATGCATCCTGATTCAGAAATGTGGCAAATTGATATGAAAATTGTAAAAATAAATAAAAAGCAGACAAACCCAAATTGACCAACTTCTCCATCCTTAGGATAATCATGGAAGTTTTTAAAGGCTGGTGTTGTCTTGTGTTTTTAATATTTTGTTGGGAGCCGCCCAGAGCGGCTGGGGCAACCCAATCAGATGTGTAGCATATTATTATTATTATTATTATTATTATTATTATTATTATTATTATTATTATTATTAGTCTTTTCCCCTAAAATGGAGTGGGAAACCGAGACAATACAAATTAATCAATGTAAAAGTGAATCAAATGGATTTCTTTTCTAATAACTGGACCCTGAAAGCCCTGAAACGAGAAAAGGAGAACTTTAAATGCAGCATATTATTACGGTAAAATAAACTGAAGAAAATATATTGGCTCCTATTTCCCTTGTCAACCAAAAGCAGCCACCTCCAGAGTAGGATCATAGCAGCCTCTCTGTAGTCAAAGCACTAGGCAGGAGATGTTCTGGAGTGCAAAGCAAAAAGTCATTCTCTCTCGTCGCCCCCCCCCCCCAAATACTCGCCAACCCGGTAGAACTGAAAGATAGTGGAGAGACCAAGAGAATGTAATTATACATGCTGGAATGTAGCCAAGCCTCTGTGACTGCTAGAACAACCCTCCTGTTTCAAAACATGCCACAGAATCCTTAATAACCATATTTTGTAAGGCCTGGATTTATATGATAGACAAAGGGAAGCTATAAAAATGCTCATTATTTTCAAAAGCATCAAGGCTACTGTCTGCATATTCCAAACAGGGCTGTGTGTGTGTGTGTGAAGGGGGAGTTATATTTTGTGGATGAAACTCATTTAATAATAATAATAATAATAATAATAATAATAATAATAATAATAATAAAAAACACTTTGTGGGGTTCCGCTCCAATGGAAATATTCCAGATTTTCCTCCAAAATATGTCTGTATTTCAGCACACACACACACACACACCCTGCTATTGAAAACAGGGAAATGTTTTGTTCTTCCCAAGGACATTTTGGCTGAAAATTATATTAGATTTTTTAAACACACAGAGGACTTATTTTAAAACTAGCTGTAGAAAAGTTAGTGGTTCACGGACCAACTTTCCAAGGGAGAATGGGCATTATTTTGTAAACGCAAGCTGCAGCTCTTATCATAAGACACAAGAAAGGCTAGGTGCCAACTTTGTAACTCTCCCCTTGAAAAAGAGACGGATCTGTAGCAATTATTTATCTCGTGACTCTGAAGAGCATCACCAACTGATTTCTGATCGAGGTACTGTTGAAAGCACAAGAGCGGGCTAGGTCAGTTTCTTTTGGTCAGCTGGCAACACTGCCGACCACAGCAGTACTGCAATCACACTTGATCACAAATACGTCAATGCCATGGTAAAAAAACAACAACTGCTTATTTTGGAGCATTCCCACTAGGTTGTGGGAAGTATTCGCCAAGCGGACAAATTGTCTGATCCACAGTCCTGCTTGGGTTCCTTTTCTTCTGATTTTCATTGGTGACGTTCTTCTTTATACAACTTTATACTTTAAACTGCCCTGTGATCCTTGGACGAATAACAGTAAATAATAATAATAATAATAATAATAATAATAATAATAATAATACTTTAAAAAAATTCCTCCCATTAGCTTCAGCGGGGCTGGGGAATATTTATTTATTTATATAAAAAAATTATATACCGCTGTGTCCTAAAAGAGTCAAAGCAGCTTACAGCAATCAAACATAAAACCAGGCTTTTTTCCCTAGCTGGAACTCGCCAGGGCTCACATCTGGCATCTCTCAGGTGGAAACCATTGCCATTAGAAGAGAACAAGGGGGAATTCTGGTACCTCTTTTTCTAGAAAAATAGGACTGCATAAGACCATACAAAAGTTAAAAGCAGACATCAATTAACCATTGTCATCAAATGAATCTTGAAAAGTTGAAAACTGTTGAGGAGTTAGACCCTCGCATCTTTCGTATCTTCCGGCAAGTAGGCAGCCAGGTAACCTCTTACCAGCTCTGGGTCTCACGGTCTCAGGTCAGATACTGATGTTATGCTCATAAAGTAAGAGTGAGTTGTTGCAGGAGGGATAAAAACCTTTGATTATTCAGGGCTATTTTAGGGGTTCGGGGACATGGCGCTGTGGTCTAAACCACTGAGCCTCTTTGGCTTACCGATCAGAAGGTCGGTGATTCAAATCCCTGCGATGGAGTGAGCTCCCGTTGCTCTGTCCCAGCTCCTGCCAACCTAGCAGTTCAAAAGCACACCAGTGCAAGTAGATAAATAGGTACCGCTGTGGCGGGAAGGTAAACGGAGTTTCTGTGCGCTCTGGTTTCCATCACCGTGTCGCGTTGTGCCAGAAGTGGTTTAGTCATGCTGGCCAAATGGCCCGGAAAGCTGTCTATGGACAAACGCCGGCTCCTTCAGCCTGAAAGCGAGATGAGTGCCATGACCTCATAGTCGCCTTTGACTGGACTTAACCACCCAGGGATCCTTTACCTTTTACCTTATTTCAGGGACTCTCATGGATCTGGTTGAACCAAAGTACATCTTGCTCCGATTCAGGCCACAAATGTTAGCAAATTTAATATGGGGGCATCTCAAATTCACAGCCTAAGAACATGTTACCAAAGTAGTATAATGGTATTAAGGTACAGGCCACACACCTGCGTTTCTGATGACACCCCCAAACATCTTGTAAGAATTAAGCTATTTTTGTTAATAATAATAAAAAAAGAATTAGGTTGGGTACCAATAATTGCTTTTAGCCATTGTCACCCATGGGAGACACACCCATCTCTTTTATCCTTAGGTTGTCTTTGACCAGATTATACAGGCTTTTTTTTTTTTACAATGTAATTTTTATTCAATTCCCAATTTTTTAACAAATGGACTTCAAATTAAATAGTCACATTGTTTCAACAGATTTCACGACACCTTCAACTTTCTGGGACAATCTGTTCCCACCCTCAGAAACCAACGGGCTCCCTGGCAAAGTTGCAAGGAGCCAGTTTGGCTCTAGACTCACAGTTCAGGATATTTCAGGGTGCCAATAAAATACGATATTCACACAATACTTTTGGATGAGAGTGGTTCACAGGTGTCAACCCGTGCGAGCTCGGCTACAACTCCTTATCTTTATCCGGCCAGAAAACAGAAGAAAACAGAAGATCATGGCGAGACCTGCACAACCAAATCAAATCCAACTCTCCTCTAAATGTGAGGATCAGTTGCCCTCAGTCAGCGTGAGTCCAGTGAAGCTGATGATATTAAACCAATTTACGTTATTGGAGTATTCGGCCCCCCAAGTATCTAGTTTGTGTTTATAGCAAATGATTTACCAATGAGCTGCAGATCGAGAGGTTTATTCCATGGCTGAAATTATCCAGTGAATGATTCTGAACAATGAGTTGATGTGAGGGAACGGCCTCGGAGACAATCAACAAGCAGAGAGGAGGCAGAAAGCTGCTGGATAAATGGTATAATGAATTATGAATTACCCACCTAGCTGGATTGTTTAACCATGAGTCCAATTCAATTCGACAAAGTACTTAAGCAAACGTGTCATATTAGGAGTCGGGCGAAGATCTGCTCCAATGTCCAGCTCTCGGTAACTTTGCTTATTCGTCATTTCCATGCACGTTAAACTCAGCCCCACCCTGAAAAATATTAATAAAATGCCCCACGCTTAACTCTTTTTCCACACTGCCCTAAATGCACGTCTAAATAAACCTCTTAACATCCCCACTATATTGTGCAATGAACGTTTTCCTGTACGCTAGAGTGATTCCTGCTCTCTCTCTCTCTCTTTTTTTTACCAAACACAATCCCCATGAAATACTGTGGTAAACATTTCACAGAATACTACAGCAAACACTCTTCCCATTATCAGATTAGCCATTTCACTGAGCACCACATTAAGCACACGTTTAAATACTGAGAAAAGACATACAGCTTCTTCTTTCGACTGCGCCTCGTTACCCTCCCTAAATCCATATTTCTTGATGTGGGGTTGACCGGCCTTCGCGCCCCCCCCCCCTTCGCCATGCATGCAAGCAAACAATTGCCCAAGCGACACCCCCACCCACAATATCCTCCTCCCCGGCCCAACACTTTATTTTCAGCTTGGCTCAGACTGGAGGAGCTTCTCGCATGGTTGGGGGATTTTTCATTGAGGGAATAGTAGCTACTTTGTGCAGCAACAACAAAAACAACAACAAGGCACATCGAGGGAATCTATCTTGAGTAGTTGTGGCTGTGATGGGGAGAGATCAGTTACCACCTCGCCTGCCTGCCCACAACGAAAGACATGAGATCCGGGCGCGTGATGGCTGGGGCTCTGAGTTACAAAGCTTTGTTTGGGTTTTACAGGTGTGCCGTAATGTCAGCAAAATTACTGTGCTTCGAGCTTTCAATGGATTCATCTTTAGCAAGCGTTTAAGAGGCATGAATGCATCTCCATTGCTGACTGTCAAGATTCAACCTGCACTTCTCTTCAGCTTTTCTTGTTTCTCCGCCCCCCCCTTCTTCCTTCCCCCCCTCTTTTTTCTTTTTTTTTTAACTTGCAATTTGATGTTTGATCATTTGAAGCAATGAGGCGGAGGGTAATTTACGTTATCAGGGAGGTATGAGGGGTGCTCGGAACCCAGACGCGAGGCCCATTCGCCTGCTAAAGCACCATCGTAATGTAATGAGACTCCAGTCAAGTGCAGCTAGTAATGGAGAGGAACGCTTTCCATTCATCTGCCTACCTGAACCTCCATGGAATATGACAATAACTTTTACGCAGGAGAAGGAGGAGGAGGAGGGGTGGGCAAAGTGTAAAGAGCCACCACACTGGGGGAGATCTCCAGAACCTTTCACAAGACTGCTTTCAGCTTGGGTCAGGTTGACCTGCCTTCAGCCTAACTTCTTGGATCCCAGGTCTGGTTCAGAGAAGGCTTCCGCAAAAAGGGCATACATTATTTTTAATGTATGTTGCGTGTCAACGTCCCCAAGCCACCCCTCAAAATAATTCACACAACACACGTAATTTAAGTTTTAGGTTTTGGGGCACTATTTTAGCCACAACTTTATTAAAATACAAAACCTGTGAGTGGTTGCTTAGACATTGGTTATGACTATCTGTCCCCCCCCCCCCACCAGGGACAGAACTGACATTCTGAACTCCATCGGAAGCCAGTGAAGGGAAAGACAATGTTGGGGATCAGTTGAGCTGAGCGTCAGTCCCTCACCGCTCACCCAACCAGCTCCCCAAGGCTTGCCGGCCCTGGTCCCATTTCAGGGATTGGACGAAATCATGGCAAGCCCCAGGATTCCTTTAACGGAATTCCCTTCCAGCGCCACTGGAGGGGCAGGCACAGCCTATCCTGACCCCTCCACCACCAGCTTTTTATAACCAGTGCCTAATCGCAACCTTACAAATTGTGACGAATTGCTAAGTAGTAGGCAAAAACCAAGTGGCACCAGCCAATCAGCCAAATAGCAAAATTCCTACTAGGCCCCTGCAACAAGGCAGACGACCCCATGACAGGCAAAGCAAGGTCAACCGGAACACAGGGCGGGCGGGCGATCCATTGCACTCAGCGAAAGAGAAAGCAAAAGGCAGAGTGCCCCAATATTGAAAGACCATGGTCCCACCCACCAATTTGCTACATGCAATTTGCCCCAGCAATCCGGTCAGCCAATTATTGCACCAGGCAATAGCCATTAACCTGCCTGCCAACAGAGGACTGGGCTGGCGGCCCACACCGCAACCCGTGCTCTCATTTTAGGGAGAACACACTTTGCCAACTTGGGCATAGTTTGTTTTTTATATATATAATATTTTATTAGGTTTTCACGATAAAAAGGTTTAGACAAATGCAAAAAACGAAGAAAATACAAAATTATAAAATACAAAAATACACACATTAAGCACAAAAAAGAAAAAGGTACAGAGTTATAAAATACAAAAATACAGACATTTAACACGAAAAAAGAAAAAGAAAAAAAAACATATAAAAAGACAAAAATTCCCTCTTTCTTAATTTCTCCTCTTTAGTTAACTTATTTTCCTGACTTCCTCTTGTCTCCCATTTTTGTATCCCTTTTAAAAATTGGTTCAGCAAATTCATCTCCTGTTAGTCTATCTGTTATTGATCCAATCTTACGTTTTACCTTGTTGCTAAAACCCCTGCAATTCATTTCAATGTCCTCAGCATTCAAAAATTTTACAATATTTCTGCAAATACATTTTAAATTTCCTCCAATCTTCTTCCACCGACTCTTCTCCCTGGTCTTGGATTCTGCCAGTCATTTCCGCCATCTCCATATAGTCTATTAGTTGCATCTGCCATTCTTCCAAGGTGGGTAGATCTTGTGTCTTCCAGTGCTTTGTGATAAGAATTCTTGCTGCTGCTGTAGCATACATAAAGAAAGTTCTGTCCCTCTTTAACACCGATTGGCCAACTATGCCCAAGAGGAAGGCCTCTGGCTTCTTCGGGAAAGTATATTTAAATACCTTTTTCAGTTCATTATATATCATTTCCCAGAAGGCCTTGATCCTTGGGCACGTCCACCAAAGGTGAAAGAAGGTACCTTCAACTTCTTTACATTTCCAACATTTGTTATCGGGCAAATGATATATTTTTGCAAGCTTGACTGGAGTCATGTACCACCCAACTTGGGCGTAATTTGGATCAGCTCTTCAGCTATGAATTCTGAAAAAATGCCTTGTTGTCACGAATCACCTTTAAGAACCCAGATGTTTAGGGAAGCACCCGTTGGTTAAGTGGGGCATGTAAAGTAAGGTGGGCTCTCTCTGGTGTTACGTTTGATCCCAAGGCCCATGCCAAGTGTCACCCAGAAAGGCTTAGCCGCCTGTCGTTTTTTATGCCGGTGTGACTTAAAATCGCATGGCCAGCCAGTCTGCCTGCTTAGGAAGGGAAGGTGGAATTTGCCTCAGCATTCTACAGTGACATCTGTGCAGAGCTTGAAACCTGGCGATTAAGATCCACCTTGACGAACCATTAACTTTGGAAGAAGCCTTTGGAAGTCAGGGAACTTCTGAACCTCTTTGGCTGAAACGGCAGAGTTTACCCAGAAAGCAAAGGCAGGGACGGCAAAGGTGAATCGATCAGCTGAGCTGAACATGCCTTGAGAGCAGGTTGCAGAGACGGACATAAGAAACATAGCTGGGCTTGAAGACCCACAAGGATGTTTCTGGGGTGCCCATTATTTCTTCTTCTTTTCTTCTTTTGGGGCAGGTTTATTGGAGTGAATTCTCCCCCCTTCACTTCCATGTCAGCAAAATTTTCTCGGTACACGTGAGACCTTTAAAGCCCATTTTTAACACACTCTTTCCCTCAAAGAATTCTGGGTGCTGTAGTTGACCCCTCACAGAGTTCACATCCTCCAAAATCTCTGCGATGAAAATAGGGATGTCCTATATTATTATTATTATTATTATTATTATTATTATTATTATTATTATTATTATCCTGCCCATCTGACTGGGTTGCCCCAGCCACTTTGGGTGGCTTCCAACATATAATAATAATAATAATAAACATTAAACATCAAAAAAACTTCCCCATACAGGGCTGCCTACAGATGTGTTCTAAAGGTTGTATGGTTACTTATCTCCTTGGCTCAGGGGTCCTATAACTCAATAAAGGTAAAGGGACCCCTGACCATTAGGTCCAGTTGTGGCTGACTCTGGGGTTGCGGCGCTCATCTCGCTTTATTGGCCAAGGGAGCCGGCGTTTGTCCACAGACAGTGTCTGGGTCATGTGGCCAGCATGACTAAGCCGCTTCTGGTGAACCAGAGCAGCGCATGGAAACGCCATTTACCTTCCCGCCGGAGCAATACCTATTTATTTACTTGCACTTTGACGTGCTTTCGAACTGCTAGGTTGGCAGGAGCTGGGACCGAACAACGGGAGCTGACCCCGTTGCGGGGATTCAAACCGCCGTCCTTCTGATCAGCAAGTCCTAGGCTCTGTGGTTTAACCCACAGCGCCACCCGTGTCCATACCCTCCAACATTTCTCTGATTAAAATAGGGTCATCCTAAGAAAAAGCAAGATATCTGGGATCAATTCAGAAACTGGGACGGCTTCTGTGAATTTGGGACTGTCCCTGGAAAATAGGGAAACTTGGAGGGTCAGTGAGTTACAGTTACCAGCAACCCTTAACAAACTACAGTGCCCAGAATTCATAGAGGCAAATAATGTGCTTCACTTGTGCTTTAAAGGTATACTTGTGTGCACAGCCTTAATTTCTGCATGTCAGGCAGCTGCTGAAAATACAAAACTGGGGTAGGAGGGGGAAGATGGCCAGCTTTCCACTGAAGCAAATCCGGGGAGTGCTGAAGGTTGTGTTCAAGCCGTCCCTTTTCGGCTCTTAATTTTGGAGGGACTTTGAAACAGGTTCTTAAATACCACATGGAGTTCAGTGTCGACTATGGAAAAGGGGCTGATTTGTCGAGAAGGGTCAAAAACATTGTTAAGCTGGAGTTCCCACGACTGAAAGGAGCAGGAGACAAAGGAAAATATAGCTATAAATATGAAGAAGAGACATGGAAGGGACTTAAGGGCCTCGGATATAAGATTACCAGGTTAATGTGCTAGATTGATGGGATAGAAAGGACTGACAAAACCCGGTACCAGGAGGAAGAGACGCTGGATGAAGATTGGATTGTTTTTTTATTGTTTTTTATTAGGAGTGTTCTACAAAATTGATGAATGTTAGAAAAATGTTGGAACGAAATTATTTGGCTTTAGTAAAAATATTTAAAGAATTATGTAAGAATATTATGGTTATGAGAAATTGGTAAAAGATTTAAGTTTTAAGCTTTAAGGTTTTTTAAAGTAAGATAAGATTAAAATAGATTAAGGTAATGTAATGACAGAATATTATGAAATATGGAAAGGATTTGCTGCGACAATTAACAACTAGGATACAAAAAAAGGGAGGAGGAGGAGGTCAAAGAAAGAAGGTAATGACAGTTAAGGATTTGAGAATATTGGATTTGTTTTTAAATGTTTGTGGTATATTTTTGTCTTTTGATCATGTTGTGTTATTTTTTGATTTTGATTTTGATTAATTTGTATTGTTTGATGTGGTTTGTTTTTTCTTGGTTTTTTCTTTCTTTTTTTTCTACCTTGTTTTCTTTTGTAATTTAATTTTTTTCCCAATAAATATCATTTAAAAACAAAACAAAACAAGCCGTCCCTTTTCAGGTTGTAAATGTGTAAAGCTATCCTAACACTCATGTGCTGAAATAATCTGAATGACCCTGAAAAGCCCGCCCTGACTTTCCCACCAGTTGGGAAAGAGGGAGCAGCAACGATGGGAAAAACCACACGCCGCAAACTCCAGTGAGTCATAAACCAGCTGCTTGAAAGTCAAGCCCTTCTTAACCATTCCAGGAGAGACAGATTGATACCAGGCAAGAAGAAAGAAAATATAAACACATCTTAAAAATAGGACCACAAGTGCAAAATGGAAAATAACCTCTCTGTCACTTTTTTTAAAAATAGACTTCTTTCAGCTTCCGTGGTTTCCTGTAGTATGTGGGGTTAAATAAACCCCCAAGCAGCCATCTTCAAATACTAACAGATGCAGGTGGCACTGTGGTCTAAAGCACTGAGCTTCTTGGGCTTGCCAATCAGAAGGTTGGCGGTTCGAATCCCCGTGACGGGGGTGAGCTCCCGTTGCTCTGTCCCAGCTCCTGCCAACCTAGCAGTTCGAAAGCACCCCAGTGCAAGTAGACAAATAGGTACCATTGTGGCAGGAAGGTAAACAGCGTTTCCGTGCTCTCTGATTTCCATCACAGTGTTCCGTTGTGCCAGTAGCGGTGTAGTCATGCTGGCCACATGACCTGGAAAGCTGTCTGTGGACAAACGCCAGCTCCCTTGGCCTGAAAGCGAAATGAGTGCCACAACTGCATAGTCACCTTTGACTGGACTTAACCATCCAGGGCTCCTTTACCTTTTTTACCTTTACCTACTAACAAAAACCTAAGATTCTGGGAAGTAATAGTTCTCTGTGTTGAATGAAGAATAGTGAAATCACTGCTAAGAAGGTCAAATCATATACAGTGGTACCTCGGGTTAAGAACTTAATGCGTTCTGGAGGTCCATTCTTAACCTGAAACTGTTCTTAACCTGAGGTACCAGTTTAGCTAATGGGGCCTCCTGCTGCCGCTGCACTGCCGGAGCACGATTTCTGTTCTCATCCTGAAGCAAACTATTTCTGGGTTAGCAGCGTATGTAACCTGAAGCATATGTAACCCAAGGTGGTACCTCAGGTTACAGATGCTTCAGGTTACAGACTCCGCTTACCCAGAAATAGTACCTCGGGTTAAGAACTTTGCTTCAGGATGAGAACAGAAATCGTGGTCCGGCGGCTCGGCGGCAGCAGGAGGCCCCATTAGCTAAAGTGGTGCTTCAGGTTAAGAACAGTTTCAGTTTAAGAACGGACCTCCAGAAAGAAGGAGGGCACAAGGAGAAGGGGACGACAGAGGACGAGATGGTTGGACAGTGTTCTCGAAGCTACGAACATGAATTTGACCAAACTGCGGTAGGCAGTGGAAGACAGGAGTGCCTGGCGTGCTCTGGTCCATGGGGTCACGAAGAGTCGGACACGACTAAACGACTAAACGACTAAACAACAATGTTTTCATCTGCTTTCACTGGTCTCCTAGATAAATTATATCCCTCCCCCCATTCTTTTTTTAAAGTTTTTGTCCTCTTGGTTCTTGAGTTTTCCAATCAGCTTTGCTATTTCAGCGTAGTCCATCAGCTTAGCTTGCCATTCCTCTCTGGCAGGGACCTATTCTTTTTCTTAACCCTTTTCTGCTGTTCTTAAAGATGTTTACCTGGGTGCCTGATAAAGTGAGGTATATAAAATCTGAGATAATGTTTCCCGTGCATCTTCCACACTACTATAACTCAGGGTTATAACAAAAAAACTTGACCGGCCACAAAATCAGCCCAGAGAAGACAATGCACAATGTGGCACACGGCAACATAATTTGTGTATGGAATATGCTTACCGTATGATTTGGTTATAGCTGGTGGTGGTGGAGGAAGAGGAGGAAGAGGAGGAAGAGGAGGAGAAGTCTTTCAGTGTCTACTGGCCATGATGTCTATGCAAAACCTTCAATGGGCACCAAGACGTCCTAAGACATCCTAAGGGCAACAAGAGGAGAACATTGGGCTTCCTAGAGGGAAACAAGCTGAGCGATGGAGGAAGAATTTGTTCTACATGCATTTATGAATGGAATTTGGCAGTGTCAAGCAGAGCTTTGCCCGCCCTGAACTGCGTCTTGCACCGAGTGTCTGATTGTGACAGCGCTGCTCCTGCCTTCTCTTTTAAAGGCCTGGCTATATATATAAAAATATATACATTATGCATAGAGTAAGAGTCAAGCCACATCTGGTATTATACTTCTGCAGCATAATTTTGCAAGCATTGCTATATTATGCAATTATTAATACTGAAGTATTTTTAGAAAAGTTATATGAAGTTCTGGACATAACTTCCTGTGCTGGTTACTTCAGAAAAGCCAGAGTGTGTATGTGTATAACAGGCATGTAATATTATTTTCATAATTATGTGTATACTAATGCATATGATATGTGAGAATGGTTCATATTTTTAGTGGAACAATTTTTTTTAAAAAAAACCCCCAAACCTTGATTCTCATTGAGATTGGGATAAGTTTGACACTGAGATTTTCGTCAAAGTCCGTGACTAAACGAGATACTTTTCAGACTTTTATTTATTTATTTACTTACTTACTTTACTTAACACTCTTTATATACCTCTTGGTTGGAATAAAAAAAGCAAACTAAGCTGTTTACAAGAAATATTAAAATTATCTGTTTTTTAAAGTTAAAAGCAAGTAATCAAAACATTTAAAAGATAGTTCAGATTAATAGGAAAAGATAAGGAAATGTCAACATCTACTTGCCTGGACAAGCTTGCTGAAACAAATACTTTGGAACCATGGTTCTCAAACTTAATTCATTCTGGAAGTCTGTTTGACTTCCGAAACCGTTCGAAAACCAAGGCACGGCCTCCGATTGGCTGCAGGAGCTTCCCGCACCCAAGAGGAAGCTGCGTCGGATGTCCAGCTTCCAGTAAACGTTTGAAAACCGGAACACTTACTTCTGGGTTTGCGGCATTCGGGATCCGATTTGTTTGGCAACTAAGCTGTTTGAGACTGTATGTTTTGAGCAGGAACCAAAAGGGGTACAGAGAAGGTGATTGCCTGCTGTCAATAGGCAGGGAGTTCTAAAGTAACAACAACAGCAACAATAATTTATTATTTTTACCCCACTCATCTAGCTGGGTGTAGGTGCCGCCACATTAAATGATTGATTTCATTGAATTGCAGGATGAGTATTATGTGGTCTCTGTAACATTGCCAGTTCCACACAGTGAAGCAGTCAAGTGATTTCAACAGGGGAAGGTAACCCCACAAGTAAAAAAGGTAAAGGACCCCTGATAATTAAGTCCAGTTGCAAACGACTCTGGGGTTTCAGCACTCATCTCGCTTTACTGGCCAAGGGAGCCAGCGTTTGTCTGCAGACAGTTTTTCTGGGTCATGTGGCCAGCATGACTATGCCGCTTCTGGCGAAACCAGAGCAGTGCACAGAAACACTGTTTACCTTCCCCCCGGAGCGGTACCTATTTATCCACTTGCACTGTGACGTGCTTTCAAACTGCTAGGTTGGCAGGAGCAGGGACTGAGCAATGGGAGCTCACCCCGTCGCGGGGATTCGAACCGCTGACCTTCCAATCAGCAAGCCCAAGAGGCTCAGTGGTTTAGACCACAGTGCCACCCATGTCCCATACAACAATGTCCTTACTTGGTGATAAAGATGAGTATTGGAGGTTGTACTTCTGCACCAGTCTGAAGGACATCACTGCCCCGAGGCATAGGGCGGCCCCGGTCCACAGGTGACTCGCCTCTCCTGGTCTGGAAGCGAGCACTCTTCCTGTGGGAACTTAGTTCCCCCCGCCTCTGCCCTGAGCCTCTGCAGCTCAGGAGAGGCTGGAGGGTTACCGGACCCAGAGGCAACCTCAGCTTCACCTGACGGGGCTGAGAGTGGAGTACCTGCAGGCAATCACCTCAGGAGCCAGAGCAGACTCAGCTGGTGCCTGCACCTGAGGATCCAGCACAGGTGAAGACCCTTCAGGCTCAAGCACCAGCCCCGGCTCAGCTGGTTCTGGAGGCTGGGACTCCTGTGCAGGCTGGGATTCCTCAGGTTCAGCCTCCGAGTCCGAATCCCAGGCCATCACAAGGAAGAAGGTGGACCAGCCCCAATTCAGTAAGAGGAAGCAGGCATGCCCATGCTTCAGACAGGAACCACGAATGTACATTGAAGTGAGCACTCACCAATGCTTCAGACCCTTATTGCATTATTTTCCATTGTAGGAACATTTGGAATCACATCACCACCCAGACATAAATGCACATAGCAGGGCTGTCTTAAGCATATGCAGCAAAAATCTACCCACCCCCACCACCCCAGGTTGCCCAGAGTTGTCACTCTGGGCCAGCCGTCAAGGCGTGCAGGCAGGGCACAGAGGAGCACGAGGTGGTGGGCACTAAGCCGGGCACCTTGTTGGGTGGGCAGCACATCTATGAGGTCCTCTCCAAGGTCCTAAGCCAATCCCAGGCACACAAGATGGCAGAGCCAGCCGGCTGCCTCAGCACCTCGATGGCTCACTTGCCCCCAAACTCACGGCAGAGAGCCGCCCGCAGCAGAAGAGCCTGTCATGGCGCTCCAACGGGCGGGCTCTTCCCCAGATTCCTACTCTCGGGCCCCAGGTTCTCAGCTTGGCGCCCCTGAAAGGCCAGCACCCGGGTTCCTAGCACCCCTAACGCCTATGGTTAAGTCGGCCCTGGCACATAGCCAGAACTGCATCATGCCAGGTGAAATATAAATTGAACTATAGCAAAATAAGAAACATTTTTTAAATAAAATGTTGATTTTTTAACTTTGCTCTTCATCCAAAAAAGAGAGGAAAAGGTGTGTGTGTGTGTGTGTGTGTGTGTGTGTGTGTGTGGAAAGAGCAGTTTGCAGATCACAAGAAAAGTCATTCCCGGCCCTCAGGTTTACAATCTGGAAAGACATGACATAAAATGAAAAAGAACCGGGAGGGAGGAGGGGAAAAGAAAGCAGAGTTCTCGTAATGAGCAGTAGGAAAACTCCTATTTCATGGAGGGGAGTCAACAGTTGCTGGTCTTTCTGCAGAGCTCTGCACTCCTATCTCTCTTCCACCTAAACATTAGGACATTAGGAAGAACTTTCTGAAAGTAAGAGCTGTTCGACAGTGGAATTTGCTGCCAAGGAGTGTGGTGGAGTCTCCTTCTTTGGAGGTCTTTAAGCAGAGGCTTGACAGCCATATGTCAGGAGTGCTCTGATGGTGTTTCCTGCTTGGCAGGGGGTTGGACTTGATGGCCCTTGTGGTCTCTTCCAACTCTATGATTCTATGATTCTATGATTCTTTTCCCATCTTCTGATGGGACAGTTGTTGCAGATGACAATAGAAGAAATTGCCTGACCTTCTAACAGAGTGAATGAGAGAGACTGCAACTCCAGCTTGCTCCCTTATCCCCCACAGCCTGGTGGAAGCTCCTCAGATCAAGGCTGCAGGCCTATACGGACTTACTTGGGAATAGGACCATATCCTCCAACATTTCTCTGGTGAAAACAGGGTTGTCCCATTCCATAATGATAATTTTACTGTTTATACCCCAACACATCTTCCTGGTTTGCCCCAGCCACTCTGGGATACTTCCAACACATACAGTGGTGCCCCGCAAGACGAATGCCTCGCAAGACAGAAAACTCGCTAGACGAAAGAGTTTTCTGTTTTGGAGGTGCTTCGCAAAACGAATCTCCTTTGGGCTTGCTTCGCAAGACGACAATGTCTTGCGAGTTCCTGCTGTTTCCCCCCCCCTTTTTTTAAGCCGCTAAGCCGCTTATCAGCTGATCCGATCAGCAGATAAGCCGCAAAAAGCCGCTAATAGCGCTAATCCGCTAATCCATCAATGGGCTTGCTTCGCAAGACAAAAAAACCGCTAGACGAAGAGAATCACAGAACGGATTCTTTTCGTCTTGCGAGGCACCACTGTATAAAAACAAAAAACATTTAAAAAAACTTCAGGATTGCCTTCAGATGGCTCAGGAGTCGTATAACTCCATACCCTCCAACATTTCTCCAGTGAAAATAGGGGGAAAGCGGGACATTCTGGGACCAAATCAGAAACTGGGATGGCTTCTCTAAATCAGGGACATCCCTGGAAAATAGGGAGTGTCTGCAGGACCCATTGAACCCAATGAAGTTTACAACTGAGTAAGCAGGTCTAGGGTTGCACGGTTAGTCGCCCCCCATCAAAGGAGACCCGATTTGTCCCCAACAGACCTTGTGACTGTAGCTGCATTTGGAAACACATCTTCGTCAAGCGGAAAGGCACCGGGCAGTAACGAGGTGACCACAAATTTGCAGCGGTTGAGACTGTTGCTGCTCCAGTTTATTGGAGTCTTGAGCTCACTGTGTGCAGGCGCTAAATATGACAACAGAAGCAGCTGTCAGCTAGCGGCTAACAGGAATCTCTCTTCTGCAACCTCCTTACTCTTGTTATTCCCACCACACTGTGATTTAGAGTGTAGCCCTAGGCGCATTTACCTGAAAGTAAGCTCTAACGAACACAGGATTACTTGTGAGTAGGGATTGCTCTGTCGCATAGGGATGGGCAGATTTGTCCATTTTTGAATTCCTTGTTTTTCCAGTCTAAAAGTTTACTTCTCCCCGTTTTCACATCAGTTAGTGATTTTTATTCTTATTTTTCAAATGCTCATCAACATGTTACTGCAAATTCATGGTAATGTAGCATACAGATGTTTGCATGCAATTTCCCCCTTTTTTGCATGCTACTTTTCATGAATTCATGTCTGTGCATGTGTCCGGTATGCCCCATGGAGGACCTTAAGGTCCATAAATAGCAACACCCTAGTGGTCCCGGGCCCTAAGGAAGTTAGATTAGCCTCAACCAGAGCCAGGGCCTTTTCAACACTGGCTCCGGCCTGGTGGAACGCTCTGCCTCATGAGACCAGGGCCCTGCAGGATCTGATTTCTTTCCGCAGGGCCTGTAAGACAGAGTTGTTCCGCCTCGCCTTTGGCTTGGAGCCAATTTGATTCACTCCCCCTCTTTCTTTTTTCTTTTCCTTTCTCCTCCTGCGATGAGGCTACATTTTAATATTTTAATGTTTCAATATTTTAATGTTGTATCTTAATATTGTTTTTAAGTTGTATTCATTCAACTTGTTTTTATTATTGCTTGTTAGCCGCCCTGAGCCAAGCCTTGGCTGGGGAGGGCGGGGTATGTATAAATAAATTACTACTACTACTACTACTACTACTATTATTATTATTATTATTATTATTATTATTATCCTTGTACAGTGGTTCTCCAACTTTTTTCTCTGGGCCACCCTTTCAGAATAAACATTTGCTCGCAACACACCAGATTTTTAATGGATACATTGGGAAACACAACCAGGATTGTCCTCACCATCACTTAGTGCTCTTACTCTCGTTTTGAAAAGATATCTATCCAGATTCTGCAAATATTGGGGGGGGGGGGTTATACTATACCATTCAACACTGAAATGCTTCATTGTTTTTCTTTGATTGTCCTTGAATCTTCCTGCTACACTAGCCATCCTCGCCTCTCACCCCGTTTGAGAAACACTGGGCTAGTATAAGCATTTGTATCCATGTTGCTTGGCTGGAGAACTGCCCTGCAAAATTTGCAAATATTTGCTTTTCTAAGTGGTACCAGACCCTCCAAGTGCCCCTATTTTTCAGGAACAGTTGCAGATCTACAGAAGCCATCCTGGATTCTGATTTTATCCCAGAATGTCCTGCTTTCCCTTAAAGGTCAAGGGACCCCTGACCATTAGGTCCAGTCGTGACCGACTCTGGGGTCGCGGCACTCATCTCGCTTTATTGGCCAAGGGAGCCGGCGTACAGCTTCCGGGTCATGTGGGCAGCATGACTAAGCTGCTTCTGGCAAACCAGAGCAGCGCACAGAAACTCCGTTTACCTTCCTTACCTTACCTATTTATCTACTTGCACTTTGACGTGCTTTTGAACTTCTCATTGGAGAAATTTTGGAGAGCATGGAGTTATGTAGCCTCCACGCCAAGGAGACATACAACCTTCAGAAGACATCTGGAAGGCAGCCCTGTCTAGGGATTTTTTTATGTTTAATGTTTTGTTATGTTTTTATATATGTTGAAAGTCTTCTAAAGGTTGTATATCTCCTTGGCTTGGAGGTCACATTTAAAAATAATAATATATTTATACTTTTCAAGTTTCTACATTTCACTAATTTTACAATCATTTTAACATTTCAAAACCTGACTTCCTCCTCCCTCTTTCTGCAGTTCCTTAAATTTATTTTTAATATCTTCTGCATAGCCAAATTAACTTAATTTGCTCAATTCTTCTTCTTCTTTAAATATATACTCTTATGAAAATGCAAGTTATTACAATAATCCTGCCAATGTTCTTATCTGATTGCAATTCATCTGTAAATATTCAATAAACCATTTTCATTCTTTTATTAAAAAAAAAAGTTTGTTACCTTGATTTCTTATTTTTCCGGTAAGTTTCACCATTTCTGCACATTCCACAAGTTTTTGTATCCATTCTTCCTTTCCTGGGACGACTTCTGCTTCTTTCCATTTTGGGGCGAGTAACATTCTTTCCACTGTAGTAGCGTACATGAATTCGTTTCTATACAGTTCAGGTAGTTCTGTCCCTAAAATTCCCAGAAGAATAAAAGTCCCAGAAGAAAAGCTTTTGGGTCTTTGTTTTTTTTTTACAAAGGTTATTTTAAATCAGGGGTCAGCAACCTTTTTCAGCAGGGGGCCGGTCCACTATCCCTCAGACCTTGTGGGGGGCCAGGCTATATTTTGAAGGGAAAAAATGAACAAATTCCTATGCCCCACAAATAACCCAGACATGCATTTTAAATAAAAACACACATTCTGCTCATGTAAATACACCAGGCAGGCCCCACAAATAACCCAGAGATGCATTTTAAATAAAAGGACGCATTCTACTCATGTAAAAACATGCTGGTTCCTGGACCATCCGCGGGCCGGATTGAGAAGGCGATTGGGCCGCATCCGGCCGACGGACCTTAGGTTGCCTACCCCTGTTTTAAACATCCTTTTCTCTTTTGAAGGTCGCATTTTGCTGCCTGAGAACAGCAGACCAGCTTAGGGGTAGTAGGGCAGGCGTTGTGACCTGCACAGCTTTGCCCAATTGCCTGCGGCTCAACACCTGAAACCTGAGGCGACTGCCTCATTCTGTCTCATGGTAGGGCCAGGCCTTGTTATTAGTTTGAGTATACCCATATTGGCTCAGAGGGACGTGTTTTGAAAGCCGTGTGCTCCCCATCAGTTGTATGTTAAGTGTGAAATAAAAAATTTAAGGTCATATATATATATATATATATATATATATATATATATATATAATGTTCATAACTGCATATATAAACCACATGTCTGAAACCCCACAGAAAAAGCCCTGAAACCATTTTGTCCCTCCCAAATAGACCTCAAATATTTCTCTGCAAGGTCGAAGGAAAATGGAAAAGCCTGTCTTTTTCTTCACAAATCCTGTCTTAAGGGTATGCCTGTGTACGAATTGGGTGAGCCTGTGACCTGGCTTAGGAAACTAAGTAGTTATCATTACAAAAGACTGGCCAGGCTCCCCAGGTAATCCAATCAAGTGACCATTAACAGGTAACCTGCCAGACAGGAGATAAACAACGCACTCAGATTTCTGTTGTAGACCGCACTTTCTGTGATGTAGGTATGATGTATATGGGGCGTGGCCTTGAGCTACACCCCTTCTGTGATGTATGTATGTTTCTGGGGGTGGTCTTGGACTCCAGGGTGGGCAATTTAAAATGTCTATATAAGGGCGGGCACACCTTTGTTCTGGGTCCTCCTCCTTTCCTGCGTGTGAGGGGAGCACCCTGTTGCAACAGATGAATAAAGATAAGGCTTACTAGCTGCTTTGTTTCTCAGTATTCTCTGGTTGGCCTCTGTTATTTTCTCCGACCGATGGAGAACCTACAAAGGACTCTATAAGGGCTCTTGTGTTCCCCATAAGGGAATAAGGGCAGATTTTTGTTTATTACAAGTGGAAGGGTTGGGGGTTTCTAAAATCAGAGTTTGTAACGTTGTTGTTGTTGTTGTTTAGTCGTTTAGTGGTGTCCGACTCTTCGTGACCCCATGGACCAGAGCACGCCAGGCACTCCTGTCTTCCACTGCCTCCCACAGTTTGGTCAAACTCATGCTGGTAGCTTCGAGAACACTGTCCAACCATCTCATCCTCTGTCGTCCCGTTCTCCTTGTGTCCTCCATCTTTCCCAACATCAGGGTCTTTTCCAGGGAGTCTTCTCTTCTCATGAGGTGGCCAAAGTATTGGAGCCTCAGCTTCACGATCTCTCCTTCCAGTGGCTGATTTCCTTAAGAATGGATCGGTTTGATCTTCTTGCAGTCCAGGGGACTCTCAAGAGTCTCCTCCAGCACCAGAATTCAAAAGCATCAATTCTTCGGCGATCAGCCTTCTTTATAGATTCTTATAGAACAGTAATATATTGTAACCAGAATAGAAGTTCAAAAGGGGAAGTAAATGTATTTTTAGTATTTTCATTATTGTCATAGTTATTATTATTTCTTATCGGTAGAAGGCAATGTTAACTTAGACTTCCTCGTTTTGCTGTCTGTATTATTTTCTTAAGTCAATAAAAAAAAAGAAATAAAAAAGAAAGAAAGGGTATCTACCTAACAACCCACTTATTGTACCTGTTCCTATTATGAGTGGAAAGTATATTACAGGGAATGATGTTGGAAATGTTGCTTCCGAGCCTTTTGCAGAATGGTTGAAGTGCAGCCGAAGAGTACTTCTGACTCCCTGGTCTGTCCTTCCAGTGAACACTCCGGGCTGATTTCCTTAAGAATGGAGAGGTTTGATCTTCTTGCAGTCCATGGGACTCTCAAAAGTCTCCTCCAACACCATAATTCAAAAACATCAATTCTTTGGCGATCAGCCTTCTTGATGGTCCAGCTCTCACTTCCATACATCACTACTGGGAAAACCATAGCTTTGACTATATGGACCTTTGTTGGCAAGGTGATGTTTCTGCTTTTTAAGATGCTGTCTAGGTTTGTCATTGCTTTTCCTAAGCAAATCTGTGCTGCTTTTTCAGGGGTTCCACGGCCACAGGAGCTGGGGGGGGGGGGCTTGTGCTTTCAACTCCCCCCCCCCCCCCAGGCTCTCGAATGCCCTCGGCAGCTCGACGCTCCTAATAGAATCATGCACGGCACTAACTCCACGTGGCAGGCGATCCTAATTACATCTTGTCCACATGAAACCGAAAAGCCTCCATGCGCCAGCCTTGAGAAAATGCGGGAAGAAGGCCAGAGCCCTTGAAGGAATCAATTGCCGTCTCTTCTCTCTCCCCCCCCCCACTTCCTCCCTGCTTTCCCTCCCCAACACCACCACACATGCCCCCTTTTCACCCTGTTGGAAGGTGACATTTGCTATTAACCTTATATTGGGCCATTTTGTAAATCAATGTCACTTACATTTAATAACAAGTGTAATCAAAGGAATTATGCAAATTTAATTTGATGCTTCTTGAATTATGCAAATCCACTGCACATATAATGGCTTCTGACATGTGCCCAGTTGGAGAATGTTCCATTACCTCCTCTCTTATTACCCCTTCCATTATTATTTTTTTATTTTTATTTTTAAAATCCGGCGCTCGGGGGAGGGGGCAGCGATCGAGCTTTCGAGTGTGTAGAGGAACGGAGAAGGAGGTTGAAAGTGGAAGATATTCCTCTCTCTCTCTCTCTCTCTCTCTCTCTCTCTCTCTCTCTCTCTCCCGCTCTCACACAAACCCATTCACAATCCATGCAGGAAAGAATCCTGCAGGCATTTCTGTTATTGCAGAATAGGGCAGTCAGGCCGGGGGGGGGCAGGCATGGGGGGGGAGTCATTTCCCAAGAATGGCTTTGCAGGCGATAACAGCACAGGAATCTGATTCTAAATTATTGCCCTTTGAGTCCCATCTCCATCTCTCTATTACTAGTCCTTGTCTCAACTGCCTAAATTATTAGAAGCCGGGGAGGGCGAGGAGAGGAACGAATGTCATAAACATTACAGCAAGCAGGAGACCTGGGGCTCAGAACGCAGCCGTTGCTTCAGAAACAGGCATGTACACACACAGAGAGACATCTCCCTTAAAACTCTGCCAGATGCCCACCAAAGACAGGCCCTGGCTGGGCACGCAGCTCTCTTGCGTCCTGTGTCCATGTGTGTCTTTGTGTCCTTTTGTAACCTTTCCTTCTCTGAGAAAGACAAGGGGAGAGAGTTAAGGATGCAGGGCAGCAGCTGAAGGTTGGGGAAGCAGAGGACTGTTTACCTCCTAGGAACTATTTCGTACCCTCCAACATTTCTCTGATGAAAATTGGGACATCCTATTCCATTATTATTATTATTATTATTATTATTATTATTATTATTACTACAGTGGTACCTCGGGTTACAGGCGCTTCAGGTTACAGACGCTTCAGGTTACAGACTCCGCTAACCCAAAAATAGTACCTCGGGTTAAGAACTTTGCTTCAGGATGAGAACAGAAATCGCACGGCGGCAGCGGGTGGCCCCATTAGCTAAAGTGGTACCTCAGGTTAAGAACAGTTTTAGGTTAAGAATGGACCTCCAGAATGAATTAAGTTCTTAACCCAAGGTACCACTGTATTATTATTGCTTTTTAAAAATATATATATTTAGGGGTACTCTCATTTTCCTACTCATATTGAAATACTGCCCCTCAGTGAGGCCAAACTTAGATTCACAAAATGTTTAGCGGTATGCATCCCCCCAGAAAAAAAAGCACTGCTTATTATTATACACCACCCATCTGACTGGGTTGTCCCAGCCACTCTTGTGCAGCTTCCAACATATATAAAAACATAACAAAGCATTAAACGTTTAAAAACTTCCCTATACAGGGCTGCCTTCAGATGTCTTCTAAAGGTTGTGTAGTTACTTATCTCCTTGGCTCGGGGGTCGCATAACTCCGTACCCTCCAACATTTCTCTGACGAAAATAGGGACGTCCTAAGGAAATGCAGGACATTCCGGGATCAGATCAGAAACCTGGATCGCTTCCCTAAATCTGGAACTGTCCCGTTCTTCTCTAGTAGGGACTTTGTCTTCCTTCCATCTCTGGGCCAGTCACATCTGTGCAGCCGTGGTCACATACATAAAGAGTCTTTTCTGCACCTTTGGGAGTTTGGTACCTAGAATTCCTAAAAGGAAAGCTTCAGGCTTTTTAACAATCATTTGCAGAATAGGGATAGGTATCTTGTTAGAATGATAGATGAGCATCAAGTGATACTGATCCTAGCTGTGTTTCCCAATATATTTCTTATCAATAAAAAATTTGGTGAGATGCCAGCAGATTTTTTATTCTAAAAGGGTTATATGGATTGATAATTTGTTTTGTTAAAATTGTTCAATAAAAACATATTTTTAAAAAAGAGAGAGAATCACTAGCCAAAAGCAAAAACTACATATTGAGTTTTTGCCGGTCAAGTTCTTGGTAACATTTTGGCTGCCACCTTACACAGAATTACCTGAGAGGAAACCACTTTCAATTCAGTGAAACTAAAGGTGGAGTAAATATGTTTAGAATTCTGCTGTTGAGCTCCCACCCATATAAGGCCACCATAATTGGCCCAGTGATAACCAGTAACACTTACGGTACTTGGAAGAAGACCACCATGGGGGAATTGCCCTATGGCTTCTCCCCTGGTGATACTAGATCTACCTTATCATTCGAAACCAAATTTCTAAGGAGTCTGAATAGCTCTCTTTTGAACTTTGCCTATCGCAGTTTCTCATAGTTTGGTATTTTATTTCCCCTCCCACCCCCCATGTTAATTCATTTCTCGAGGGGCGGGGGGGCAGAAATCCAGGGAGGGAACAGGCAGCTCCAATGCAAGGCAGAAGGAGAGCAAGCAGAGGAGAAGAAGCAAGAGAGGAATCAACGAAGCCATCGTCTAATTGGCCCGCAGTGAATTATTCACATGTATAATCTTTTTTGAAAATTCCTGCGCAAAGAGATGCAAGCAAATGCTGTTCATGTTTAAAAGTCATTTCCATAAGTAAGTGCAATTTCTCTAGTGTTTGCCCCTGTTTAATGAAGTGAATTCTTGTTTGCATTTCTCCCAATTTCCCAACGAAAGGCGCCCAAGCGTTTGCACCAAAATTACTCGGCCCAAATTAAAAGCCTCCAACACTTTTCCAAAGGGGGGCGGGAAAGGAGGTATGTGTGTGTCTGGAGGGGCAAGATCATGCTTATTTTTTAAAATGCCTTAAGTGCACCCCAAGATACTAATTTATTTTTAGACACTCATTATTAAGAGTGCTAGTAAGTTTTCCCCTTCTAGTTCTCTCTCTCTCTCTCTCTCTCTCTATTCCTCTCCCCCTCTATTTCTTATTTAAATGAACTTAATGGCAGTAGATGCAAATGTCTGGAAGAGGAAAATAGTTAACATTTATTTATTCTTACTGTTGTCTCTTCCCTGGCTGCTATCATTAGAACACTTCGCTGCATCCCATTCGCTCCCATTAGCTCTGCTATCAGAGCCACCCAGCACGACTCCAGCCCCGCTCGAAGTGCTTTTCTGCGGCCCACATAGGGGCTGCATCGTCATTTGCAAGGCACTGGCTTAATGACAAGAGGAAGGGGGAAGAAGAAAAAAGGGAAAGAGGGGAAAAAACAACCCAGGAAATATTGCAGACAGATCTCGGTGAAACGACAAAACCAAACCACCCTGTTCCATAACTGCAACAAAGAGGGCAGGGAAATATATATATTTCCCCCCTGCCCATGGAGTCTTGAAAGAGGCCCCCACCACTGTCCTATCGTGGCTCTCTCTTGCCTCAAATGGACAACGTCTTTGGGGACAGACGCGCTACTGCAACCCATTCATTCAGGCAGTACATGGAGAAAGACACCCGTGGGGATTGCAAGTGCTTTGAAAGGCACTCAGGAGGACCCAGCGAGGCTGCAAAGGCCTGAGGCAGCTGTTGTTTGTGCGAGGCTGAGCACCCCAGTGTGCTGTTGCCAGGCGCCGGGGTCTCAAGAGGTTCTAAGCAAGATGGGACCCCCACAAACATACACACACTTCAGAGCTGTGGAGCAGGGCCAACCATCAGACCAAGCATGGGGGATTCCCTTCCAACACCTTCAGAGCCATTGGGCAGAGTTAACTGTTAAGACCAGGACAGATGGACCACCTTGCGCCAGCTTCAGAGCCGTTGGGAAGGGTCAGCCTTCAGACCAAGCAAGATGGACCCCCTTCCACCATCTTCAGAGCCATTGGGCAGGTCAACCATCAGACCAAGCAAGGTGGATTCCCTTCCAGCACCTTCAGAGCCATTGGGCAGAGTTAACTGTTAAGACCAAGCCAGATGGACCCCCTTCCACCACCTTCAGAGCCGTTGGGCAGGTCAGCCTTCAGACCAAGCAAGATAGACTCTCTTCCACCACCTTCCGAGCTGTTGGGCAGGTCAACCGTTAGACCAAGCAAGATGGATCCCTTTCCACCACCTTCCAAGCCACTGAGACAGGATCAGCCTTCAGACCCTGAAATAGATCAGGGACATCCAACTCCCAATAAATAGACTGTGATCTACTGGCAGTGATCTACCCATTGTTGTTGGATGGACCAAAGTTGTTGATCTACCAAACACACCCCATGATCTACCAGTAGATCATGATCTACCTGTTAGACATGCCTGGACTAGATGATCTGCAAGGTCCCTTCCAGCTCTATGAGTCTATAAAACTAAATCCACAATCAAGTGCCATGTGAAAGAGATCCACAAGCTGCTACCACTGCTTTTTTTTTTTTTTTTTTTGCCACTCAATGCATACCCTCCAACATTTCTCTGATTAAAATAGGGACACTGTATTGTATTGCATAACTACTACTACTACTACTACTACTACTACTACTACTACTTTATTATTTATACCCTGCTCATCTGACTGGGTTGCTGCAGCCACTCTGGGTAGGCGAATTCCAAAATATATTAAAACACAGTAAAACATTAAACATTTAGAAACTTCCCTATAGAGGGCTGCTTTCACATGTCTTCTAAAGGTTGTATAAATACTTATCTCCTTGGCTTCGGGGTCTCATACCATCCAACATTCCCCCCCCCAATGATAATAGGGTCATCCTACCATAGCCTCCAACATTCCTCTGATGAAAATAGGGATACCCTAAGGGAAAAGCAGGACATTCTGGGATCAAATAAGAAACTAGGACGGCTTCTGTAAATCCAGTACTGTCCCTGGAAAATAGGGACACTTGGAGGGTCATTGTGGAAGCGAATTAGGCAGTATGGATTAGCATGACCCCTAGCCGCTTCCATTCCTGCCTCAGCATGTTGGTCAAGGCAAGGGGAGGTGAATGAGTCAGTCAGCCCTCTGACCATTGCACAGGGAGTGTGCACTTCTGCCTCACTCTCTGCTGTGGGTAGAAGGGCAGAAGCCTCTTCCCACACTCACCTGTAAAGTTCTGGACTGTGAATTCAAGTGTGCTGAGGTAGCTGTCAGGGACTAGACTGAAGAGGAAGGGTGGGGACTGCCCCTTCTTCTCCTGAATCTTCCCAAGACCAGGAGGACAGTATAGATTTAGAACAGTGGTTTGCAGAAGGGCATAGTTCAGAGGCTGCAGAGGGGAGAAGCTGGGAAATACTGGAAGAGGAAGACGGAGAAGCACCGGTTGAGAGACAGCTGGTGGACTCAGTGTCCTTGGAAAGCATTCCTGACACACACCCCAAGACCAGATGGGCATTGAGGGTATTAGAACAGAAATCTCAGAGACAGAAAGCTCAGTTTAACCGATGCAGCAGTGACGTCGAATAAGGGAGATGTAGGAGGCTGGGACTTTACTTGGAGCAACACCATTGTTAGGAAGGCTGCATTCACTCGCCGTTCTCTGCAAATTATTGAATAAATTGCTTGGCAAGAACTTTTATCGTTTCTCTGATTCTGGGCTGCCACCAGGGAAGGGATCGGATTCCTCAAGCCTGACAGAAGCTAAAAAAAATACCACCCACAGAAGAGTGGACCAAAAAATAGCAAATAAATGAAAATTCTCCATGAACCACACATAGTAACAGGGTGAGTAATCCTTGGCTAGAGATAGCCTTGGGGAAGGGAGCGAATGATGAGCAGGAGGAGCTAATAAGGGTGTACTCAAAAAACAACCCAACAACAACAACCCAATGAGATGGGGAAAGGGGGTGTTCAAAATAATCAATGTGGCTGCACAAAAAGCGAGGAGTTGAAAAGAAAAAGGAAACCTATAAGAAAAAGGAGGAAGAACAAGTCATTGAACCCAAGCTTGTAGGACAGCGTCATGAAAGCTGGGTGCTAAGAGCAAAAACAAGGGTCTGTCACCCACCAGGCATGTCTAAAGCAAGAGGAATGGTAGGGCCACTGCTTAGAAGGAATGGAGAAATGTTGCAGGATGACAAAGAAAACACAGATGTTCAACATCTGTTTTAACTCCAGAAGAATTGTGTGCAACCTTGCATCAGTTGTGTTAGCAGGTGAGAGGGGTGTCATAACTGAAGTTTGACAAAGAATTGATCAGGAATAATAATAATAATAATAATAATAATAATAATAATAATAATAATAATAATAATTTATTTGTACCCCGCCCATCTGGCTGAGTTTCCCCAGCCACTCTGGGTGGCTTCCATAGAAACCAAAAAACACTAAAATATCACACATTTAAAACTTCCCTGAACAGGGCTGCCTTAACATGTCTTCTGAATGTCAGGTAGTTGTTTATCGCAATGCACCCCTGGAAGTTTCTACAAAATTCTCCTCCCTCTCCCAACTTTCAGGGGTGATTTCTCCCTCTTCCCCTCCCCCTTCTTACCCAAAAGCAATTGGGCCAAAATTATCAGGGCAGCTCTCCAGTTTTGAGTGGAGTGCCACAGGGCTCTGTATTAAGACCCAGACGTTTTCAACATTTCTTCCAATAGCTTAGATAGAGGAGTGAAGGAAATGCTTATCAAATGTGCAAGGGTAGCTAACTCCTCCGAAGACAGGAATGAACTTCCAAAGGACCTTGCCAGAATGGGGAACCGGGCCAAAACTTTACAAATGGAAAGAAGTTCTGGAGCAAAGCAAAAAGAGGAGACCTGCCCCAGCAGTAGTACACGTGAAAAAGCATCAGTCAGATCTGTGATGTGGAGGCCAATGCAGTTTTAGGCAGCAGCTATGGTTTTCCCAGTAGCAATGTATGGAAGTGAGAGCTGGACCATAAAGAAGGCTGATCGCTGAAGAATTGATGCTTTTGAATTCTGGTGTTGGAGGAGACTTTTGAGAGTCCCATGGACTGCAAGAAGATCAAACCTCTCCATTCTGAAGGAAATCAGCCCTGAGTGCTCACTGGAAGGACAGATCGTGAAGCTGAGGCTCCAATACTTTGGCCACCTCATGAGAAGAGAAGACTCCCTGGAAAAGACCCTGATGTTGGGAAAGATGGAGGGCACAAGGAGAAGGCGATGACAGAGGACGAGATGGTTGGACAGTGTTCTCGAAGCTACCAGCATGAGTTTGACCAAGCTGCGGGAGGCAGTAGAAGACAGGAGTGCCTGGCGTGCTCTGGTCCAGGGGGTCACGAAGAGTCGGACACGGCTAAACGACTAAACAACAACAATAACCATAGTTTCTAAGTCAGGAGAAATAATAGCACCATAGAAGGCGAGGTGAGGCTTTTAGGTTCCTGTGTGAAACCAAAATAATTAATATTAGCAGTAAAAGAGATGAAACCACATCAACATCCCTGCATAAACAAAACAAAAAATGTTTTACACTGGTGTCAAAAAGAGTACAGTGAAGGGACCTGCCTGATCAATAGGCAGGGAGTTCCAAGGTGTAGGTGCAGCTGCACTAAAATATTGATTTCTTATAACTGTGGTACAACTATGACGTGACACCTAAAACAGTGTGAGTTGGACAAATCAAAGTGGCCAAGTGTAGGGTTGCCATATTTTGAAGAACAAAAAAAGAGGATGCTATGATGACTCTCATTTTAAATACCCCTACTAAACGTAGGCTATAGAAGCTGTGATATATTGCTTGGGGGTGGGGGCAGGAGAAAGAGAAGAGAAGAGAAGAGAAGGGAAGGGAAGGGAAGGGAAGGGAAGGGAAGGGAAGGGAAGGGAAGGGAAGGGAAGGGAAGGGAAGGGAAGGGAAGGGAAGGGAAGGGAAGGGAAGAGAGAAGAGAAGAGAAGAGAAGAGAAGAGAAGAGAAGAGAAGAGAAGAGAAGAGAAGAGAAGAGAAGAGAAGAGAAGAGCAAGTCTTCAACCACCAGTTATGTCCATGTCCTATCCAGAAAGTATAACCAGAGACATTTCGGCAAATTTTAAAAAATCCACCAGGACAGAAATTTTACCCCTGAAAAAGAGGACGTTTTCCTGGATAAAGAAGACACAGGGCAACACTAGTCAACTGGGCACATATGACCTAAAGTCAAGTCTTTGATATTTCTTATGTCAAAGTAGAATACTTTTAGGCTCAGCAAAGCATGGCTGCTGGGAGATGGGGTTATGGGACAACAAAGAACAGGGACTGTTCAACAGCGGGACTGCCAGACTGCCAGGGGCAAACTTTGGTCTTCCAAAGCTCAGTGGCAGCCTTTGTGAGGCCCAAATTCCCCCCCCCCCATGCCTCTCCCCTTCCATTCAGCTCAATTCACTATGTCATAGTTGCAGAGCACTGCGTCGTCCCCTATGCTCACTGTCCAGTGTGGCAGAAATGGTCGTGCTGCCCTAAATTGGCCTCTGCCAATGCAGGAAGCCAGTAGCCAATATGGCTTCACAGTTGGCTAGGCATCCCAACACAGCTCTCAGGGCTGGCTCAAGGCATTTGGAAGCCTGAGGCCAAAGACAAGATGGCACCCCTCCGCCAAGCATTCCATGTATACAAGCTGACCAGGCTTTCAGCAGAATCTTGCTGCGAAACAGGACAGTGTCCTTCACAGCACCTGAGGGCAGTAGCTGGCCAAGACACCCAGCGCACACACAGCTTTATTTACTCCCTGTTCATCAGCATTTGCTGCCTGAGGCAGCTGCCTCACTCTGCCTCATGTTAGAGCTGGCCCTTTCTCTCTCCCGCTGGAGCACAAAGCCATGCATCTAGGGACACTGGATACAACGCGTAATGTGGACTATCCTTTATAAAAGGGGGGAGATGGTTGCCTTTGCACCTGTAACAGAAGAAGCTGTGCTTCTTGTGGTTCATCTCTCTCCTTGCCCCTGCCTCGCATCTTTGCTGCCTCCTTCCTCCATGATCTGCAACCTTCCATACTCAATAACGAGTCCCACGGACTTTTGAAGGTGTCCGTTGATAAAGCAGATTTTAAAGGAAAGCACCTGCCACGTACGCCGGCTCTGAGAGTCCTCTCCTGCAGCCCAAACTCCTCTGAAGTTGACATTGTCTCCTGTGATAACTCCTGTGATAACTTTTCTGCTGATGCCGAAAACATTTTACTGCAGAGTTGCACACAGCTAGTCGCGTCGCCCTCCCTTCCCTCTCCCCAGCATCATTTACATCCCTAATTAGCTGTAATTCTGCAGTGCTCATTATAAAAGGACTGGGAACTATCAAGAATCCTACAAGCAGGGGAGTTCAAGGGGAGGGGCCAGAGGACGGTCTTAGCAACGTAAGGAGGAAAGAGATGAAGTAGCCAAAACCGTAATTCAGCCAGGGATGTGGCAGTATCTTAGCAATCCTCTTCTCCCCAGATACCCGGGAGGCTTAGTAAGGAAGCGATTGTCCCCTGTGTTCTGTTGCTCGTTTGTTCGAAGCTCTCAAATGTGCCAATGCCATTTTGTACACATTTCTTGCTGCCGTAAAATGGGCTCTTCACGGCCCACTTCATGCAGTTGAGGGTACCATCCTGCCCAAGAAAGGGTACCTACCTAGAAAAAATATTATGTTGGGAAGATCTCACACAGGTGAAGGGAAGCAGTGGGGAGGAGGGGAGGGTTAGGTTGAATTTGGGAAATAAAATAATATATGGGACAGCAAAGGATATAATAGATTCTTGTTGTTTAGTCGTTTAGTCATGTCTGACTCTTCGTGACCCCATGGACCAGAGCATGCCAGGCACTCCTGTCTTCCACTGCCTCCCACAAGTTTGGTCAAACTCATGCTGGTAGCTTCGAGAACACTGTCCAACCATCTCGTCCTCTGTCATCCCCTTCTCCTTGTGCCCTCCATCTTTCCCAACATCAGGGTCTTTTCCAGGGAGTCTTCTCTTCTCATGAGGTGGCCAAAGTATTGGAGCCTCAGCTTCAGGATCTATCCTTCCAGTGAGCACTCAGGGCTGATTTCCTTCAGAATGGAGAGGTTTGATCTTCTTGCAGTCCATGGGACTCTCAAGAGTCTCCTCCAGCACCATAATTCAAAAGCATCAATTCTTCGGCGATCAGACTTCTTTATAGATTCTTATAGAACAGTAATATATTGTAACCAGAATAGAAGTTCAAAAGGGGAAGTAAATGTATTTTTAGTATTTTCATTATTGTCATAGTTATTATTATTCCTTATCGGTAGAAGGCAATGTTAACTTAGACTTCCTCGTTTTGCTGTCTGTATAATTTTCTTAAGTCAATAAAAAAAGAAAGAAGAAGAAAAAAAAGGGTACCTACCTAACAACCCATTTATTGTACCTGTTCCTATTACGTGTGGAAAGTATATTACAGGGAATGATCGTGGGAATGTTGCTTCTGAGCCTTTTGCAGAATGGTTGAAGTGCAGCCGAAGAGTACTTCTGACTCCCTGGTTTGGGAGACAGCCGTATCACAGAGTCCACCTGTCATGGAACTGACATCGGAGACCAGCAGAGAGAGAAGTCGCCCCGATAGTGCAGGAGAGGGAACCAGCAAGGAGAGAGAGAGAGTTTCCGAGGGGGAAGGGAATCAAGGTTACACCAAGAAGGAAGGAGGGAATGAGAGCACTTTGGAGGGAAGGCTCAGGGACTCTTCCAGTGAGATCAGCAGGGAGAGTGCCGGACCACCACTGGGCACGCCTACTCTGCGCAGAAGGCTTCCGCGCAGAGAGGCTAGGCGGAGACTGGCTGTCAAGGAATTCTTATGTTGGAAAAGGTTTAGGAAACACCCACTAACGGATTCTGCCAGCGACTGAAGCAGACGCACAGGAGTGCGCTTCAGTTAGGGAAAGGTTTAAACAAACAAGCAGTTTAGAGAAGTCGATGACTTACACACAAGCAACTACAATTCCCATTACACCACCAGTCTAGTATTAGGGTTAGTATTCAGGGAAAATACAGGTTCAGATCACCACTCTGTGGGTGCATATTGACAGATAACTGCCTCAAAGTCTCCATTTTCTCATTCTGAAAGCGGGATTGGTAGCACCTCCCTTGGCCTGGTTAAGGTGAGAGAGAGACTTGTGAAGCTCCGTAACTATAAAAGCATTCTCTTGCTGGCCCAAGACTTTTTGCCGCCTGAGGTAAAGGATGAGGTGGCTCCCTTCCCTCGTTCCATGTACAGAAGCCAACTTGACTGGCAGATGATCCTTATTTCAACACCAGAAACGGGATGAGACCTCTGCTGGACCTAATGTGGGGGGGGGGGGTTGGTGAGGGCAGGTTGTTGTTTTTGTTTGTTACTATGGTGTGGATGAAGGGCAGCACAAAAATTAATAAAATAAGTAAGTAATAAGGCAGCAGACTGGTTCAAGGGGCAGAGGACTGGCCTAGCAGAGGCAAAGGATACCAGCACTGCCACCTACTAACATTTGTCGCCTGAGGCGCTTGCCTCATTCTCCTTAATGGTAGGGCCGGCTCTGGAAATACATGAAGCAACAGTTAAGTTGTGGGTGAACATATCAGACGACACAGCGATTCTTCCAACAGCTCTTGTTTATTCACAGGCCAGGACAGAACTGAACTGAAGGGTTCAGTCAGCCTGCTTATATAGAGCTCCAGTACAACGTTACTGTAACAACTTTCTAAAACTATCCAATCACTGAACGTCACTTTCGATCCCTTATTTGCATAACTATCTACAGTATCCCCCTGCTGTCCCAGGGTGAGAACTTCAGTACATAACAGTAACAGTCTTTAAAAAGCTGGCAGTGAAAGTCTCTTTACTGTGCCAAAGCAGAAATTCCTCCCTGGGACAGAATCGTCTTGATATTATCCACTTTGCTTGCTGCAATGTCTCTATGGGAAGGGGAGAGAGGCTTCACCTCAAACTTGATTGTTTTCACTGGCATTTTCTCCTCAGATACAAACCCCCAGGGTAGAGCCGCTGAGCTGGGGCTGAGGCCTCAGACGTCTGAACTGGAGTTGGGACAGTGACTCTCAGATCAAGCTATCCCTTCTTTGTGGTGTCCTGAAGACCCTCTTCTCACATCCTTCCACATGGAAGCAACATCATGGATGGGGCAGGCACAGCTGACAGGTCTTGTGGTTGCCAACCTTTCCTCCGGCAGCGCTCCAGTGCCTTTAAGAGCTGTGTGCCTTTCAATGGATGAGAAAAGCTTCACCTACTAAACCTTTGGCTCTTATTCTGCTGTCGTGGGCCCTGGCAGGGCCAGCCCTCAACCAAATGGCACCCCAGGTCAGGAGTGTTTTCTGTAACCCCTACTTCCCTTCCAGCGTTGTAAATTTTCCCCAGGAATGTAAAACAAACAAAACTTGAAAAGCAAATGTTAACACAACCCCCCACCATGTAAGTGTTGCCAACTTTAAAGTGAAGATGAATTGTTTGGACTATTTGTGTCAGCCGATGATTGAATAGCTTGGTGGGACCATGACAGGCATGCTCACATACCCTGAAGACCCCAAGCCCCAGATGGTTTGCTTGGCTGCCAGTCCCTAAATTTGGGTGTGGTCATAGGTGCCCTGGAGGGGTGCAAGGGGGGGGAACCACGATTGCTCACAGGTTCTTTTGGAGGTCCAAAAGAAGCTGTGAGCAATCGTGGGCAGAGGAGGGCAACTAAGACAATCAAGGGTCTGGAAACCAAGTCTTATGAGGAAAGGTTGAAGGAGCTGGTTATGTTTAGCCTGTAGAAGAGGAGACTGAGGGGAGAGATTATAGCCATCTTCAAATACAGGGCCGGATTTAGGTTTGATGAAGCCCTAAGCTACTGACGGGAATGGGGCCCCTTTATATGTCCAGCCGTCCTTTGTCAACAACAAATTGTCACTGTTTTTTGTGTTGAATAAATGCTATATGGTGATTGGTGATTTATGGACCTAATGGGTATCTAAAGCCATTTGCACATGTTGCCATGCAACCAGTCCATGCAGAATGTAATAATAATAATAATAATAATAATAATAATAATAATAATAATAATAATTTATTTGTACCCCGCCCATCTGGCTGGGTTTCCCCAGCCACTCTGGGCGGCTTCCACAAATACCAAAAATACACTAATATGTCATACATTAAAAACTTCCCTGAACATGGCTGTCTTAAGATGTCTTTTGAATGTCAGGTAGTTGTTTATCTCTTTGACATCTGATGGGAGGGCACCCTATATATAGAAATGAGAAAACCAGTGATATTTTAAGGAGCAGGCTAGCAGGCGGGGCCCCAGAGTGGCTGGGGAAACCTAGCCAGATGGGCGGGGTATAAGTAATAAATTATTATTAATAATAATTATTAGTAGTATTAGTATTTTACTTGCATCATAGGAGCCTACACAACACAAAACACTGTTGCTGTGTGTAGGTTTTATTTTATTTGTTTTTTATCTTATATTTTGGAAATGTACATCCAGGTTTTTTTCCTTTAAATCTTTTGGGGGCCCTCAAGAGAGTGGGGCCCTAAGCTATAGCTTGTTTAGCTTATACGTAAATCTGGCACTGTTCAAATATCTCAAGAACTTTCTTTATGTATGCAACAACAGCAGCAAGACTACTCATCGCGAAGTATTGGAAGACCCAGGAGCTACCCACACTGGAAGAATGGCAGATGAAAGTGATGGACTACATGGAATTGGCAGAAATGACTGGCAGAATTCGTGGCCAGGGAGAAGAGTCGGTGGAGGAAGACTGGAAGAAATTTAAAGACTACTTGCAGAAGCACTGTAAAATTAAGGAATGTTAAAATGATGTCTGATTGAAAAGAAGTGGTATTGGTAAAAAGATTTTAAAGAAAATGTAAATGGGGATTGATAAAGGATAAATGCTAGAGGGTAAGGATTTGCTGAATTTAATATCTGAACTGGAATACAAAATGGGAGGTGCGAGGAGGTCAAGAAACTAGCGAATGAAGTATAAGAGATGAAAATATTAATCTATTAATCTATTTTCTGTTTCGCTTTTTGGTTGTTCTTTTTTCCCTTTCTTTTCTTCCTTCTTTTCTTCTTTTCTTTTGCTAATTGTTTTTTATTGTGTATTTTTTATACGTTTTGTTCTTGTATGTTTTTATTCTTGAAGTTCTTCTTATGTTTAAACTTTGAAACTTTTTATTGTTTGTGCAAACAAACAAATATCTCAAGGGCTGGAAGAGGGAGCAAGCTTGTTTTCTCCTGCTCTGGAGGACAGAACTCGAACCAGAGACTTCAGCTTACAAGAAAGGAGACTTTGACGAAACACCAGGAATAACTTTCTGATAGTAAGAGCTGTTCAACAACAGAATGGATGCCTTCAGGAGGTTGTAGACTCTCCTTCCTTGGAGATTTTGAAGCAGATGTTGGATGGCCATCTATCATGGGTGCTTTAGCTGAGATCCCTGCACTGCTGGGGGTTGGAACAGAAGACACTCGGGTCCCTTCTACAATTCTCTGATTCTCTGGATCTCAGTCTTGGATAGGATGTTTGGCCAGGGAAGATTTAACACACACACACACACGTCAACCAAAAGCTAAATTCATTTTGCACAAATTCTCCCTCCTTTCTCCCACCCCCTCACCAGAACCCAACACTGTTAACAAGAACAACAATGACATAATTCCAAGGTTTCCTCATTTGTTTGCAGAGAGAATATTAAAAGTGCCGTCTGCAGCCTTGAAGGGTTTCCCCTGGGAACTGTTAGTGTCTGCAGTAACGAGGTCACTCATTTTTTATTAGGAGGAGAGTTTCTGTGAAGTTAAATGTGCTGACAACCCCTTTTCCGTCTTTGATGTTGGGTTTCACCTCAGTCCCTCCTGCCCGTTCAGCTCCTCCCTAGCTGAGCTGGGAAAGTCTCCTTCCATCTGTGTTAAGTGACTTGCACTCCTGTTTTCTTTAGATACCTTGATAAGCAGATGGCCGTTAAAGGGACAGCGCAGGGAGGAGGCCTCAGATTTCAGCGGATGCTGAAGATGGGGAAAGATTAGGTTGCCATCATGAAGTCACACCTTTGTTGCCACAAGATGTCTCCTGACTGATTGGACCCGTGATTTATTTAATTGCCACATGGATAATTGTCCAGCTAAAGACCAGAAAACCACCTTTAACCAATGCAGATTACCCACACTGAGCTGCCCCTGCAGAACTTCTTCTGTCCTCCAAACTCTTACAGAACCAGCCAGTGTGTATCATCTCCAAGAAACGATTTGGGTAGCAATGGTGTAAATTGTTGTTGTTTAGTCATTTAGTGGTGTCCGACTCTTCGTAACCCTGTCTTCCACTGCCTCCCGCAGTTTGGTCAGACTCATGCTGGTAGCTTCAAGAACACTGTCCAACCATCTCGTCCTCTGTCATCCCCTTCTCCTTGTTTCCCAACATCTTTCCCAACATCAGGGTCTTTTCCAGGGAGTCTTCTCTTCTCATGAGGTGGCCAAAGTATTGGAGTCTCAGCTTCAGGATCTGTTCTTCCAGTGAGCACTAAGGGCTGATTTCCTTAAGAATGGATAGGTTTGATCTTCTTGCAGTCCATGGGACTCTCAAGAGTCTCCTCCAGCATCATAATTCAAAAGCATCAATTCTTCAGTGATCAGCCTTCTTTATGGTCCAGCTCTCACTTCCATACATCACTACTGGGAAAACCATAGCTTTAACTATACAGACCTTTGTTGGCAAGGTGATGTCTCTGCTTGTTAAGATAGAATCATAGAATCATAGAGTTGGAATAGACCACAAGGGCCATCAAGTCCAACCCCCTGCCAAGCAGGAAACACCATCAGAGCACTCCTGACATATGGTTGTCAAGCCTCTGCTTAAAGACCTCCAAAAAAGGAGACTCCACCACACTCCTTGGCAGCAAATTCCACTGTCAAACAGCTCTTACTGTCAGGAAGTTCTTCCTAATGTTTAGGTGGAATCTTCTTTCTTGTAGTTTGGATCCATTGCTCCGTGTCCGCTTCTCTGGAGCAGCAGAAAACAACCTTTCTCCCTCCTCTATATGACATTCTTTTATATATTTGAACATGGCTATCATATCACCCCTTAACCTCCTCTTCTCCAGGCTAAACATGCCCAGCTCCCTTAGCCGTTCCTCATAAGGCATCGTTTCCAGGCCTTTGACCATTTTGGTTGCCCTCCTCTGGACACGTTCCAGTTTGTCAGTGTCCTTCTTGAATTGTGGTGCCCAGAACTGGACACAGTACTCCAGGTGAGGTCTGACCAGAGCAGAATACAGTGGCACTATTACTTTCCTTGATCTAGATGCTATACTCCTATTGATGCAGCCCAGAATTGCATTGGCTTTTTTAGCTGCCGCGTCACACTGTTGGCTCATGTCAAGTTTGTGGTCAACCAAGACTCCTAAATCCTTTTCACATGTACTGCTCTCAAACCAGGTGTCACCCATCTTGTATTTGTGCCTCTCATTTTTTTTGCCCAAGTGCAATGCTTTACATTTCTCCCTGTTAAAGTTCATCTTGTAAGTTTTGGCCCAGTTTTCTAATCTGTCAAGGTCATTTTGAAGTGTGATCCTGTCCTCTGGGGTGTTAGCCACCCCTCCCAGTTTGGTGTCATCTGCAAATTTGATCAGGATGCCCTTGAGTCCATCATCCAAGTCGTTGATAAAGATGTTGAATAAGACCGGGCCCAAGACAGAACCCTGTGGCACCCCACTAGTCACTCTTCTCCAGGATGAAGAGGAACCATTGATGAGCACCCTTTGAGTTCGGTCAGTCAGCCAGTTACAAATCCACTGAGTGGTAGCATAGTCAAGAACGCATTTTACCAGCTTCTTTACAAGAATATCATGGGGCACCTTGTCAAATGCCTTACTGAAATCAAGGTAGGCTACATCCACTGCGTTCCCTTCATCTACCAGATGCTGTGTAAATAGCTAGATTTTTTTCTTGCTTTGCTCGTTCCAACAGAGGGTTGACTCCAATGAAGTCTTACTTGGAGCAGACCCACTGAAATTAATGGGCCGTGGGTAAGGTAAGCCTGTTGATTTAAATGGGTTTACTCTGAGTATGACTTTGCTGAGTTCCTACTTTGCCTTATCTTTTGGTGACCTTTTCCCAGAGAGACGCTGGTGGTCAGTGCAAAACTTCATGCTCCCTCTTAGGACAGGACTGACTTACTTTGATTTTCTATGTGGACACTTAACATTTCTGGCTCTCTAAACACAAAATAACAGCTTTGCAATGCATTAGAGTACAACCAATTTGAGTGGCACTTGGTCACAACTACCTTTTTATTTACAACAGTCCTTTAAGAGCTTAAAAACTTCTCCCTTGCCCCCTCTTTAACCTTCTCCCTCCCTCAGAAAGCCACATATATGCAATCTAATACTACTACTACTACTACTACTACTACTACTACTACTACTAATAATAATAATAATAATGTATTTACCGTATGCCCATCTGGCTACTCTGGGCGGATTCCAGCAAAATATTAAAATACAATAATTCATCAAATATTAAAAGCTTCCCTAAACAGGGCTGCCTTCAGATGTCTTCTAAAAGCCAGATAGCTGTTTATTTCTTTGACATCTGATGGGAGGGTGTTCCACATGGAGGGCACCACCACCAAGAAGGCCCTCTGTCTGGCTCCCTGTAACCTCACTTCTCGCAGTGAGAGAACAGCCAGAAGGCCCTTGGAGCTGGACCTCAGTGTCTGGGCTGGACGAAGGGGGTGGAGATGCTCCTTCAGCTATACTGGACTGAGGCTGTTTAGGGCTTCAAAGGTCAGCACCAACATTTTGAATTGTGCTCAGAAATGTACTGGGAGCCAATGTAGGTCTCTCGGGACCGGTGTTATGTGGTCTCGGCGGCCACTCCCAGTCACCAGTCTAGCAGCCACATTCTGGATTAGTTGTGATTTCCGGGTCACCTTCAAAGGTAGTCCCACATAGAGCGCATTGCAGTAGTCCATATAATACTATCCATGTCAGAAGCTTGATCGCCCCTTATTTCCCCATTTCTCCGCATGCACCTTAAAATAGGCTGGGCACATATTCCTTGCCCAAAGCAGCGAGGATTGCATTAGGCACTGAATTTAAACAGCACCAGATACGCACGTCAAAGTGCAAGTAGATAAATAGGTACTGCTCTGGCGGGAAGGCAAACGGCGTTTCTGTGCGCTGCTCTGGTTCTCCAGAAGCGGCTTAGTCATGCTGGCCACATGACCCGGAAGCTGTACGGCAGGTCCCTCGGCCAGTAAAGCGAGATGAGCACTGTAACCCCAGAGTCGGTCACGACTGGACCTAATGGTCAGGGGTCTCTTTACCTTTATCTTTAGATACAAGCCTGCTGCCAAGAAACAGTCAGAGGCACACTGGCCCACAGGCTTCCAATTGTTCCTTTGGCAGTGGGGTTTGCAACTGGCACTGTTTAAATTTGGAGCCAAATGCATTCCTCACTGGGATTGGTTCCGCAGTGGGGTTTGCATTCTGAATTTAGACAGTGCTAACTGCAGGTTCTTCTGTCAAAGAAAAATCAGGAGTACAATGTCTTGTTTCTCTCTAATGCAAGCATCCCCAACCTTCGGCCCTCCAGATGTTTTGGGACTACAACTCCCATCATCCCTGACCACTGGTCCTGCTAGCTAGGGATCATGGGAGTTGTAGTCCCAAAACACCTGGAGGGCCGAGTTTGGGGTAAGGTAAAGGGACTCCTGACCATTAGGTCCAGTCTTGGCCGACTCTGGGGTTGTGGCGCTCATCTCGCTTTATTGGCCAAGGGAGCCGGCGTACAGCTTCCGGGTCATGTGGCCAGCATGACTAAGCCACTTCTGGTGAACCAGAGCAGCGCACGGAAAAGCCGTTTACCTTCCCGCTGGAGCGGTACCTATTTATCTACTTGCACTTTGACATGCTTTTGAACTGCTAGGTGGGCAGGAGCAGGGACCGAGCAACAGGAGCTCACCCCATCGCGGGGATTCGAACCACCGACCTTCTGATCGGCAAGTCTTAGGCTCTGTGGTTTAACCCACAGCGCCACCCACGTCCCCCAAGTTTGGGGATGCCTGCTCTAATCCACTGCTGAGTGGTTGATAACAGCTGGGCAGACGTTTGGAGGAGTGACCAATTCTTGATCCAGCTTGCTGGACAAAAGTGATTCCCCACCTGTAGTCTATTATTTTTTTTAATTATTGCACCAATGAAGTGTCAAAAGTCTGGAGGCAGGCAATTTTCCCATTTTCCAAAGGGGGTAAATAAGGGAATACAGTGGTGCCTTGCAAGACGAAATTAATCCGTTCCGCGAGTATCTTCGTCTAGCGGTTTTTTCGTCTTGCGAAGCAACCCTATTAGCGGCTTAGCGGATTAGCGCTATTAGCGGTTTAGCGGCTATTAAAGGCTTAGCGGCTTAGCTGCTAAAAGGCTATTAAAGGCTTAGCGGCTTAGAAAAAGGGGGGGAGAGAGAGAAAATCTCAAGACTCACAAGACATTTTCGTCTTGCGAAGCAGGCCCATAGGGAAATTCGTCCTGCAAGCGCATTGAAAAACGGAAAACCCTTTCGTCTAGTGGGTTTTCCGTCTTGCGAGGCATTCGTCTTGCGGGGCACCACTGTATTTGGAAAAGTTCTAGAATAAATGAGCAGTCTTTAAAAATAACGTGATTACAAAGGGACAGCACCGGTTTCTCAGAAACTAGTCATGCCAGATTTTCTCTCTCTGTCACAGAAGTGCTTCCTTGGTAGATCAAGGGAACGCTGTCAGTGTAGTATATCTTGATTTCAGCAAAGCTTTCAACCAAGTCCCCATCAATATTCTTGTTGGCATGCTTGTAAAATCTGTTCTAGATGATACTGTTGTGAACAAGGGTGTTGACTTGCCCCCCACGTTGCAAGGGCGCATCACATGAAGCGTCACATCACGTCGTGTGACGCACCCTGCCCCCACCTAGCATGCAAGCGCCCGCATTCCGGGCCAGGATCCATGGGCATCCCACCAATAAAAGCTTTTATCTCCAGTGGGTAGGACCTAGACAAGCTGGTTCAGATTACAAAACAGGGAATTTTCACTAAGCATTAGGACAACTTTCTGGATGCTACCAAGTGTCTGACAGCCTGAGAAAGTCATGGACTTTCCCTCATTAGTGGTTTCTTTAAAAGCAGCTTTCTGACTGCCTATCAGGGATGGTGATAGTGGGTTTCCTGCACTGATAGAGGTTCCTGCCAATTCTTTGATTCCATATATGAGGCACTATATTGACCGTGGCCATGGTTCTCCTACTAGATATTTGTAGAGGCATGGAACATGGCAATACCTTTCTTAACTATAAGAGCAATAGTTGGACCTACATTTAAACCCCTGACTCTGCCATGAAGCTTAGTGGATGACTTTGGGCCAGTTGCTACTTGGAATAATAGAATCAGAGAATTGTAGAGTTGGAAGGGACCATGAGGGTCATCTAGTCCAACCCCATTCTACCTCACAGGGTTGTTGTGAGGATTAGAAAAGGAGTAATTGTATACACTGCCATGAGCTCCATGGAGGAACAGCAGGATATATATATATATACGAAAGCAAATATATATATATATATATATATATATATATATATATATATATACATACATACACACACACACAGTGGTACCTCAGGTTAAGTACTTAATTCGTTCCGGACGTCTGTTCTTAACCTGAAACTGTTCTTAACCTGAAGCACCACTTTAGCTAATGGAGCCTCCTGCTGCTGCCGCGCCACCAGAGCACGATTTCTGTTCTCATCCTGAAGCAAAGTTCTTAACCTGAAGCACTATTTCTGGGTTAGCGGAGTCTGTAACCTGAAGCGTATGTAACCTGAAGCGTATGTAACCCGAGGTACCACTGTGTGTGTGTGTGTGTGTGTGTGTATGAAGTTAACAGAATGACCAAATACACTGTATAGAATTCTGCATTGACATTATGTTATGATGCCATTGTTTACTTTATTATATTTGTCGACTGCCCTTCATTCACATTTCCAGGGTGGTTTATAGGAATAAATAATAAGAATAAACCAAGCAAAATATATAAAAAATAATTAATATAAAATATAAAAACAAATTAATTGAATAAGCTAAAAGTCACATAATTATAAAAGCAGCATAAAACAATTAGCAGGATTAAAATTGCATCTGAAAGCTATGCATATTTTCTCAAAGGCATGTGCCTGGGTGAATCTCTGAGAAGGTCCCCCTTCTCTCTCTTCGAAAGTCGGCAGGGATAGTGGCAGGAAGTACTCCATTTAAGAACTCCTTCCATATGCATGGAGGGACGCGGGTGGCGCTGTGGTCTAAACCACTGAGCCTCTTGGGCTTGCCAATCGGAAGGTCGGAGGTTTGAATCCCCACGACAGAGTGAGCTCCCATTGCTCTGTCCCAGCTCCTGCCAACCTAGTACTTCGAAAGCATGCCAGTGCAAGTAGATAAATAGGTACCGCTGTGGTGGGAAGGTAAACGGCGTTTCCATGCGCTCTGGTTTCTGTCACAGTGTTCTGTTGTGCCAGAAGCGGTTTAGTCCTGCTGGCCACTTGACCCAGACAGCTGTCTGCAGACAAACACCAGCTCCCTCGGCCTGAAGCGAGATGAGCGCCCCAACCCCATAGTCATCTTTGACTGGACTTAACCGCCAGAGGTCCTTTACCTTTTACCCATATGCATGGGTTGCTACAAATGGAGGGATGGGATACTTCAGCTACCTTTGTCTTGAGCTGTGGAAGACTTTTAAAAAGCAAAAATAGCACTTCAATATGGGCCTCGAAGCAGACTGGGTACCCATGCAATTGGCACAGCACACAGGTCCAAGATGGCCACAACACCCAGCCCCGAGCAGGAACCCAGTAGCTGCAGTCTGCACTAGCTATCCTTTCTGAAGGGTCTTAAAAAGTAACCCTGTGTACAGAACATTACGGAAGTATAACCTAAAGATTACCAGAGCATGGATAATTGAGGCCACAGTATCTCTGTCCAGGAAGAGTCACAGTTGGCATTCCAACTAAAGTTGTGATTCTAATAGAATCATAGAATCATAGAGTTGGAAGAGACCACAAGGGCCATCGAGTCCAACCCCCTGCCAAGCAGGAAACACCATCAGAGCACTCCTGACATATGGTTGTCAAGCCTCTGCTTAAAGACCTCCAAAGTAGGAGACTCCACCACACTCCTTGGCAGCAAATTCCACTGTCGAACAGCTCTTACTGTCAGGAAGTTCTTCCTAATGTTTAGGTGGAATCTTCTTTCTTGTAGTTTGGATCCATTGCTCCGTGTCCGCTTCTCTGGAGCAGCAGAAAACAACCTTTCTCCCTCCTCTATGTGACATCCTTTTATATATTTGAACATGGCTATCATGTCACCCCTTAACCTCCTCTTCTCCAGGCTAAACATGCCCAGCTCCCTTAGCCGTTCCTCATAAGGCATCGTTTCCAGGCCTTTGACCATTTTGGTTGCCCTCCTCTGGACACGTTCCAGTTTGTCAGTGTCCTTCTTGAACTGTGGTGCCCAGAACTGGACACAGTACTCCAGGTGAGGTCTGACCAGAGCAGAATACAGTGGCACCATTACTTCCCTTGATCTAGATGCTATACTCCTATTGATGCAGCCCAGAATTGCATTGGCTTTTTTAGCTGCCACATCACACTGTTGGTTCATGTCAAGTTTGTGGTCAACCAAGACTCCTAGATCCTTTTCTAGGAAAGGTGGACCAAGGAGCCCTCACAAGATGGGAAGCCATGTGTTCAGGGAGTGTGCAACCCTGTCTCGTCTTGTCTGGACTAAGCTTTGGTTTATTGCCCTCCCCCCTTCATTCCACTCTTGTGAGGAAAGACTGATGTTCCACTCGCGTATGGTGGAGACAGAGAAATAAGAGAGAAACAGAGTTGGGTGTCAACTGCAAGCTGATGACATCAGACCTCCAGGTGACCTTACTCGGTGGTTGCATGAAGATACTAAATATCACACGGAACAAAACAGAACATTAGGTACTACATAAACCCCTGGTGCAAATTTCATTTCTCATTTTTTTGCCATGCAAATAATGCAAATCAATTTCTGATGCAAGCTCTTGCGAGTGATGTCCTTCAGAAGTACAGCCTCCAATATT